>NC_136986.1:18959902-18969902 GCF_032717465.1 Coenobita brevimanus
CGAATCCTGGCAAAGGTCAAACGGGTGTAGGCTGCCTTGAACACTGCTATTATCCCTTGGTCAAGGGGCTGCAGTATCGAAGTCGTGTTTGGCGGAAGGAAAAGAACCTGAACATTCTCATTCACGTCCATGAGGGATTGTGGGTGGCCTGGGGCATTGTCCATAATCAGCAGGACCTTGAAGGGCAACTTCTTGCTCTCGAGGTAGTCCTTGACATCCGAGACGAAATAGCGCTCAAGCCATTCTGTGCTGATAAGGCCCGTCACCCAGGCCTTTTTATTGAACATGTAGTGTACAGGAAGGCAGTTCAGGTTCTTCCCCTTTAGTGCCCGAGGTCTCTGCACTCTGTAGACAACTGTTGCTTTAAGCATATGTCCTGCAGCATTGGCTGTGTGCCAATGACGGTGATCCTGTCTTTCCAAGCCTTGAACCCTGGTGCCTGTTTTGCTTTTTTCTGGATATAAGTCCTGTTGGGCATCTTTTTCCAGAACAGGCCCGTTTCATCCATGTTGAACACCTGTTCTGGAAGGTAGCCTTTCTCCATGATGATCTCCTGCAGCTCCTTTGGGAATTCTTGGGCGGCGCCTATGTCAGCAGAGGCAGCCTCACCAGTAATCTTGATATTCTTAAGGTTGAAGCATCTCTTGAAATTTGCCACCCACCCAGGGCTGGCAGTGAACTCCTTTTGATTCTCCACAGGAAGTTCAGCCCGAAAAGACACGTAGAGGGATTTAGCCTTCTCAGACAATGTGGCGCCGTCCACAGGAACTCTGCGTTGAACCATATTCTCCAGGCAGAGACTCAGAGCCTTTTCTGTCTTCACCAGGGCTTTGTCCCTGGGGAAAAAGCACACTTTCGCTGTTGTGGGGGTCAAGTCAGAGTAGGCCTTACGAATCTCCTTCTCCTTGGCTCTAATTGTGCGAATGCTGGACTCGTTTCGTCCCACTGCACGTGCTGCACTACTCACACACAAACCTGACCTTAACTGATCTAAAACTTTCACTTTCTCAGCAACTGTCAGAGCACTAGGAGACCTTTTAGGCTTACCATCCTCAACAGCACTGTTAGATGATCGCTTAGGCATTATTCACAGAGCAAAGGAGTCAGAGCACGGGACAACGTCCTACTGTACTCGGGAATGTCTCACTCACTGACAGGGTTGCCAAGTCGCACCATGCTCTGCCCGTGGAAACCCAACTGAAAACCAGCCCAAAAGTAGCCCAACACCAATAATTATTTTAAAAATCCTCTTATTATGCAAAATTAGTGTTTTATATTAATAAGAGAAAATCCTCTCTACTGCAGCAGTGCTTGCTGGCAACGAAAATTGGGATAAAACAAAACTCTCTCCGGAGTCTCCGCACTGGCTGCATCCACTGGTCCCTGTGGGAGTATTAGGGGGTCTCTCTCCACCATATGTTTAAACACTCTCTCTCTCTTTCCCTCTCTCCCTCAGTAGGTCCCGCCTAGATCGTTACATAATCAAAACAAACCGCGCGCTGCGGTGACATTCGAGGATTTGATCTTTCAAAGGCCTCTTCTGCGTTAATTTGTAGTTTTCATAATGGTTCTTTAATCTTACGTTGACTTATTTGTATCCCAGCCCTTACCGTGTATAATTGTGAGCGCGTTCCGTGAGATCGTGTTCCGTGCGAGTTACCTGTCTTGGTTCAGAGAAGTGGTTTGGTTACAGCACTACTAGAAAGGAATACAGGACCACAGCAACAGCAGCCCACAATTTACTGAACCATAATACAGGGCGGGCCATATGTTTATTGCGTGTTGTCGGCTCAGTCTGCTAGTATGGGGGATGCAGGTATTTTGACGGCTTTCAAAAATAGCTACTGGGTATTCAACTATGCTCCAGTTAAGATAAGGGCATCAAATTACCATCTATCCTTTGTAAATGCTATATGGAACAAGACTGTACTGCATTATGGTGCATGAAGAAGTGCCATGGAAAGGATGTTGGGCTACAGTGCTATCTTATTCTGCCAGTGGGGTATGGGAAGTCAATCTGCATAAAGAAAAAAAAATCGTGTTTGCGTGTGTGTGTGTCATATCTCCTTGTGTTATGTTTTTTTGTGTGTGTTGTCTCCTCATGTCATGTTTCTGTGTCATGTCTCTGTGGTTGTTCAGTTTGTATATGGATAGAGCTATAAGAGATAATAGGTAGGGAAATGAATATACTGAGTGCCTAATGAGAGAGGAAAAGGTGTGGAAACTTTCTTAACTGTTGCTTCCTGATGATACTGTATTGTTAAATGAGGATAAATGTGAACTGCAAGGCTTGGTGAATGAGTTTGAGGGTGTAAGTGGGACGTGGAATCTAACAGAGAATGAAGAGAAGAGTAAAATTATGGTCTAGGAGGAAAAGAAGTCAACATACACAATGAGACTGGGCACTGAGGACATCGAGAATAAGAACGTATATATATATATATATACAGTATATATATATATATATATATATATATATATATATATATATACTGTATGGCACACACCCACTGACGCCAGTGTAGTTATGAGACTGTGAAAAGACCCTGGAAAGTTATCGTTAATGTGAACTGTTCTTAACCCGCGGTGTCCCGTCGACGTGAATTAACGTCCACACGTTTTGTCACCGCCAATCCCGTTGACGTACATCAACGCGAATCAATTGGAAGGTCCCTAATTTGCACAATTTTCATTTTTCACGAGTGATTTTTGGTATGTATACACAGGACACCTTCCTCTACAAGATGCCAGGCAGGGACAATGCCTTACCCAGCATGACCTCCCCCCCCTCCCCTGCATGCCATTGTCTCAGCAATTCACCTGTTACCAGTGACCTGGCCAGGAAAGCCATGTCATGCCATGGTACGAAATTCAGGGCCAGAGTGATTCCCCATTGTGAAGGACAAACTTTACATAGCATTAGAGGAAGAAACAGTCAAAAACGATGATCAGGTAATGTTGCCAAAAAAGGTCAGGTATGTTGATGTGTTTCATGAGTGAAACAGTGCTTATCTCGCGGCGTCCCATCGACGTGAATTAACGTCCACACGTTTTGTCACTGTCAATCCCGTCGATGTACATAAACGCGAATCACTTGCAAGGTCCATAATTCGCACAATTTTCAATTTTTGCGAGTGATTTTTGGCATGTATACACGGGACATCTTCCTCTACAAGATGCCAGGCAGGGACAATGCCTTACCCAGCATGACCTCCTCCCCCCCCCTGCATGCCCTTTTCTCAGCAATTCACCTGTTATCAGTGACCTGGCCAGAAAAGCCATGTCATGCCATGGTACGAAATTCAGGGTCAGAGTGATTCCCCAATCGATGACAATGTGTAGGACAAACATTAGAGGAAGAAACAGTCAGAAATGATGATCAGGTAATGTGGCAAAAAAAGGTCAGGAATGGTGATGAGTTAGTGAGTGAAACAATGCTTATAATGCCTATATTACCATTTGAAAACCAATATACTCTTGTACTACATATAAATTCGTACCAAGTAAATAAATAAATACCGTTTATCAGTGGTGTGAAATAGTTATCCTCCCATAGAACTCGTTTACTTTGCAGCCATCCTGATAGAAAACCCTGTAAGGTAAGGAGGTACTCCTACCTGGATCGAGTATTTTAAACCTCAGGTGAGCAATTTCCCTATGAATTTTCGATGTTTCTCACCAAAAGCGGAGGTTTGAGCCAAATTTTTTTTTTTTCCAAAAATGGTCGGGATTGGGGGAAGTCAGTGGTGGAAAAGTGGTCGGGATGGGGTGGGTTATATTGCCTATATTACTGAGTGAAGACCAATATTCTCTCATACTACATATAAATTTGTGCCAAATAAATAAATAAATACCATTTATGAGTGGTGTGGACTGGTTACACTCCCATACAACTCGTTTTCTTTGGAGCCAGCCTGACAGAAAACACAGTAAGGTGAGGAGGTACTGCTACCTGTATCAAGTACTGCTACCTGTATCAAGTATTTTAAACTTCAGGTGAGTGATTTCTCTATGATTTTTCGATGTTTCTCACCAAAAGCGGAGGTTTGAGCCAAAAAAAAAAAAAAAATCCAAAAATGGTCGGGAATTGGGGGTAGTGGTGGAAAAGTGGTCAGGATAGGGCGGGTTAAATGTTGGAATGATTGGCTGTATGGAAAGATATAACATGACTTGTGTAGTGCTACTCTCAATGGAAGGTGTTGCGTGACAGAATAATATCTCTTGTTTTCAGCAGAGAACCTAAAAAGCTCATACTTGATTTTCTGTGTCAATGCTTCCCAACATGGAGAAGAAAGGTTTGTCTTCTGATGAGTGGTGAAAGGTTCTGTTCGAGGAGACCGAGAGTGAGGTAGATGATGAGCTGAACAATATTTCAAGTGAAGAAGACTGGGATGCTGTCCAAGAGCATTCCCTCGGGTGGGTTTGCCCACACCTGCACCACAACGGGAGCAGACACCACCACCACCAGTGTCAGGACTATTGGCCCAGCCATCGTCTTCACTTGGACGACAGGCATCGCCTTTGCTTAGACCTCTCGCTCCTACAGCCATCGCGGTCTCTCCACCTCAAGCCTCCAGTTCCCGCTTCACCGAGCCTATGTCACCGGTTGCAGGGCCTAGTTATACGACACTGGCACCTGCAGGCGGCACAGTGTCTGTGGCACAACTGGTGCAGGAGGTGACTGCGTCATCATCCTCTGCCCGGTCGACAAAGGAGCTGTCTCCGACAGCATTCATCCCCCGCAACGTTTTCCGGTAGCAAGAGACAGTCTCATCATCCTCATCGTCAGAACCATCACCACCTCGACAAGGCCAATGTGGTCCATGGCCTGCTATGGAGGGCAGCCAAGGGGTGTCTGAAGAGACCCAGTGGTGTTGGTATGCCAACCCACTGCCACCACTACGGGAGTTGTTGCCACAGCAGATCCAGGGTGGGGCAGTGGCCCTTTCACACCAGGTAATGGTCCCTTCACAGGATCTCCAGGAATGATGGTGGATCCGCCAACAACTCCTCTCCAGTTCTTCCAGTTGTTCTTCACCAGGGAGTTGTTGACGTATTTCACCAGCGAGACCAACAGCTACGCGTCATTCCTGAGGACTGCATTGGACTCATGGTTCGTCTGCAATGAAGGTGAGATGGCCAAGTTCCTCGGGCTGTACTTTTTCATGGGGGCGATGAATCTGCCGACTATCAGGCATTACTGGATGAGAATCCGTCTCCACAACTACCCCCTGTTCACACAAGTGATGAATAGGAGGCATTTTAGGGCCATCCTGAAACACTTCCATGCCTTCAACTCACTTGCAATACCCCAGGACAAAATCGCAACTGGATCATCAGGATTCGCACGGTGAAGGAATACCTCCTTCAGCAGTTCCAGAACACCTACTTACCCGAGGAGCACCTCAGCCTGGACGAAGGCTTGCTGGCATGGAAGGGGAGCCTAAGCTTCCGCGTGTACGACCCCATGAAGCCCTCAAAGTATTCCATCAAGCTTTATATCCTGGTTGAGGCTTCCTCGGGTTATATCTGGAATTTCGAGGTATATAAGGGTCAGAAAAAGGTGCTGGAGACCACCATGTGGAGCCTCGTAGAACCGCTGAAGGATCAGGGATACAAAGTTTACATGGGCAACTATTATAACTCTGTGTCCCTGTGCAAACGCCTCTCCAGTGCAGGAACCTACGTGTATGGGACCCTACGCCTGGCAAGAGGAGCACCAAAGCAGCTGCAGGACATTGCAAGGACCAAGAACCTGCCAGAGGGGGGCATGATAGCGTTGCACAAGGACAACGTGATGGTGTTGCTGTGGGGCAAATGCATCATCAACATGGTCTCCACCTTCCACAGCACAAGTACCATCTAGAAGCAGGTTCGAGGGAAGACCAGGGCTCCTGACAGGAGGACATCCTATGTCCAGAAGACCATGGACAAGACCGTTGTGGTGGATGACTGCAATCAACACATGGGTGGGGTGGATTGCTTCGACCAGATGGTCCAGTACTGCCCCATCCAGTGGTGGACCATGAAATGGACCAAGGAGATCACCTTCTATTTCATCCACATGGCCATTTTCAACGTGTTCGCCCTGTACAAGAAGTGCTCACACAGGTCAGTCAGTCTTCTCGAATTTGTGGAGGAAATAGTGGACAATTCCTCTACTTTGATGAAACAGAGTGGCCCGCATCAGGGCACATCATCCACCATGCCCCTGACCTTTCAACCCAACGGCCAGCAGGACATCTGGCACCTGCGGCACCTACTGCAGCACCAGCACAAGTGCCAAGACCACTGGCTCTTGCACCAGCACCAGCACATGTGCCAAGACCTACGGCTCCTGCACCAACTCCAGCATCTCCAGGAGGAAGGCCAGCACAGGAGTCAGTGCCACCATTGCCTGCAGGACCAGCACAGGTGCTGAGAGAACCTTCACCAGTTCCTGGTCCATCGGGAGAACCTGCTGCCGCTGCCATGCCCGGGCCTGCAGCTGCACCTCCAGGACAACAGGACCAGGGAACACCAGGAGGACATCCAACCAAGCGTCATCAAATCATCAACGACAGAGTGCCGTTGGATAACACACTGGGCCACCGAGGGGAAAGGATCCCCAACCAGAGGAGGCTGCGGTGCACCCTGTGTTCCCTGGCGAAGATGAGGAGGAACACAAGTCACATGTGTGCTGTTTTTGACTGCATGGGTGATTGCTTCGGACGGTTCCATGCCGAGCGAAGTATTCCCTAGTGGAGTGTACACACACACACACACACACACTAACACACTTACATACATTATTCGTGAAACTTCTGGCACAAATACGACTGGGCAACAGTTAACAGTTACAAATTAGGAGATAAAAAATCATGCCAGAGTTTTATTACATAACACTGTAAATTATTTAGCATACCGACTTAAACTGAATTACACAATTTAACAATCACACAAAATAAAACATCGTAGAGAAAAAGAGCACACAAATTAACGCACATCTTACGAAATAACTATGCTCACAAACAGCAGGCAAACTGGCAAAATACCAGGAACATCGAGAAACGTCTAGACTACCTAATTAGCAAATCCAGGTTCTTAACAATACTTTTCTCAAAATTGATTAGCAGCACATGTTGATCCTAAAAATGTTTGCTTTATCATTTACATCAATTATTAATGGTTATTGGATCACAATATGTGCACTTTCAAATGCAAATTGGGGTGCATTACTGCTTAATTCAATCAAGAATTGTTGTAGAAGTAATTAAAGACTGTTTTAAAATACTTAACACTTTTTCTTCAAACTTAAAACACTCAGTTAAGTGGCATGGAAAGAACAGTCTTATGAAGATGCCAGTTTGTCAAGGCTTTGCTGGAATTTGGTTGCTCCTCCTGCCCAGCTACAACATTAAGGTCTCTCCAAACTCCTGTGAAGTTTTCATCCTTCTCTTCCCACTGGGCAGTGTCACTTGGATTCGGAAGACAGGATCGACTTTAGGCAGAAGTGTGGTACTCTCTCTCTGGAGTTCTGAATCTCCAGCTTCATCCTCTGCTGCTTGTCCTTATCGCTCAGAGTTGGATCCGCAAGGAATTGCTCAACTTTTTTAGTTTTTTCTAGCATGTCCAGTCATTTCCTCTCATTTCTCTGAGCCATTTCCTGCTTTTGCTCTGCTTCCTTCTCAAATTTATCCTTTAGTTGAGTTCGACCTCCCTTTCAGTTTGGGCTGCTGCCTTGAAACCTCTAAAGGAAGGAATGTGTCCAGTCCTTAGTTGCTGGGTCTTCTACAGGGTAAGTGACCTGCTGGCTGCATTCAATGTGCCTAACTTTTTCCGTCTGTAGTCCACTTTGTCACACTGTATCTCCATGCCAAAGGTGTGCACATGGGTTTCATTGAAGTTACTTGCCTGGTCGTTCACGGGATAGACCATTGGGAAGGCCTCCTCATCTATACCATAGTCCCTCCTCTGCCCAGCTAGGACTGTCCGCCAGTGTGGCAGCATTTAGGTTGGTCAGCTTTTTCACCTCCTCTAGGTGCTCCTCAGCTAAGTTAGATACGGAGTTCAGGACTTCGTCCTTGAAGTTCTTCACACCAGTGAAGAGGTTGTTAAACATCCCAGAGTATTCAGGCTTTGTAAATCTTGTAAAGTCATCACTAAGGGGCTGACCCAGGGCTGTGTGCAGTCATTTGTAGAACTCTCTGGGCTGTGTATGGGTGGCATCTTTTTCTATTGTCCTGGCATAGAAGGGTTCCACCAAGTGCATACCCAGGCAGACAAACACCACGAGAACGACTTTGAGATAGGGGAGTTCCAATTCTTCTCTGACCAGGCAGGTTAAGCTGTTGTTGACGTGAGGATTCTGCCTCAGAAACTCTGCCAGGTGGTCGTAATTGTATATTAAGACTGCTTCTGCCCTGGAGAGGCACCCAAACCTCCTATATTTGTAGGCAAACAGGACTCTGGATACACGCCTTAGCTCCAGGAAGACAAAGAATTCCATGTAGCGGTTCCAAAACTTGTGTGAAAATTCATGAGCCACCAGCTTGAGGCACATGTCCAGTGCTTGCCCAGCCAGACTGGTATTTTTGCTGTCTACCTCCAGATTGATCACGAAACCCTTCAGAACTGGCTCCATCTTCATAACTGCCTCCTCCAGCCTCATGACTTTATTCATGGCACTGCTGAATCCCAGTGTAGTATGAGTGCCACAAACTATCTGCCCCGCTGGTGTTTCCAGGTCGTACATCTCTGCCGGCAGCTTTGAAAAGCCCTTGTTGTGCTGTGTGCAATCTGCCATATGGACATCTACAAGCTTATATACGTCCTCTGCACCGAGTCCTCTGAGATGCCAGTATCTCAAACCCCACATCCACCTGAATTGCAATGTTCTCAGTTGTCTCTCCATAGACTGGCAGAATAGGTAGAAGAAATGGTCTGTCCTGACCAACATATAGCCCTTGCACCATGAACTGGCCCATGCCTTTATTTGTGGTACTGTCTGATGCATAAGTAATCATCTTACCCTTCTGCTTCTCCTCCTCAAGCTTACCCACAACTAGTGACAAACTCTGGGCCTCAATTTGCCGCTGAGCTGTCCTTATGTACCTGTTGGTTCGCATGGTATCCTAAGTAAAAAATCTCATCAAATTCTCGAGAGCTTTTCCATCTTCTTCCAAACAGTGTGTTGCCAGCCTCAATGACAGCTTCGTGCGATTCACTAACAGAAAGTCCCTTTCCTGAGAGACTGGCCAAAGTTTGGTAAAACTCATTGCGTACTTTTCTTTCTGAGACTCGGATGTGCTGAAATTCTTGCAGTAGCAGATCATCTGTGTCTGCCTTTGCAACATCCTTGAAAACTCTTCTCTTCCTTAGCTTGAGGTCAGCTGCAACCTCACTCTTCTTGACCTCGTTATCTTGTGTGTCAGTCTCACAGATCGTTTGTCGCTTTTGGACTCGGTTCTCTTGATCTTCGTCACTGCTGCTGGTGGGAATCTCACCAGCTTCTCCGAGAATATCAGTGATCTTGTCTGGGGTCTTTTGCTGGAATTGTTGATCTCTCTTACTCCTGTATTCGTCCTGCCTCACTTTCAGCCACTGGGCTCTCATTGTACTTTGGTACCACACAGGGTCCACACCTTTGTGACAAAACATCTTCCACTCCATCCTGTGGTCTTCAGGGTACTTATATTCCTTATCATTCATGTTCACCCCCACTCCTGGTCCAGATGTTGCCGCCACACAGGATCCACTGCATATCCGTAAAAGAGCACACACTTTCTATCAAATAACTCCATATATTGCGTGACAGCTTTTGAGTCTTCCTTCTCTTTCTGTCCATATCTCTTTCTGCCTTTACTAAACTGTTTCCTGAGGTTCTCTAGCCTACTCTGCATAGTGCTCTAGGACACACAGAACACGGTATCACTGTAGAAATTAGCGTAGATCTTTTTCGCTACCTCCTGTACCGCCATGTCAACAGTCCGCTTGCCAATGCCCACCACCTCCAAGTGGT
>NC_136986.1:18974902-19109902 GCF_032717465.1 Coenobita brevimanus
CGTAAAATGTAACTGCCAAGTTTCTCCTTGCAGGTGGGACAGGAACCAGCGGTACTGTCAAGCCAGGTAGGAAGCACTACCCTGTTTTCCGTGGCAAACCGAGAATGGTGCTTTACTCATCGAGAAATGTGGTACCATGTCGGTCATCCACTGGCATGACAAGCGGGATGTACTGCAGGTGGTACAAGGTGTTCCTACACCTTTCTGCTATCACTGTTTTGAATACATTCATACTGTTCAGAGAGGTTGTTGGCATAATTGTTGCACCAGTGACACAGTGCTGCTGTAACGCCTGACAGGGTTACTCACGCAGGCTACATCACGTGTCACCGCTGATGAACCTGGGCACCTGCAGGTTAAAAACTGTACAGGTAGTGCCATGTCTGCCTGAACTGTCATTGACGGCAGCAGGTTCACAAGGAAATACTCTACCAGTGCAGTGAGTAAAAGGACATTTCTTGTCACTGGTGTGTGAGAAAGTGTAAATAGTGTATCTAGTGATCTTAAGAATTTATTATAAGGTTTTTAATATAAAAAAGGTATGGGTTTAAGAAAGCATTCTGAGGTTGCACTGCAAGTGAACATTCAGTACAAGTGCAAATATCTATCTATCTATCTTTTGCCAGACGCCTTAATCCCGTACGGGGTGACCACAAACAAATAGCCTCCACGTCGCCCAGTCCCCCGCCATTTCACTGCCCTGCTCCCAACTCACACACCCCTCTCTCATATACCTCTCCAGTCCATCCTTCCATCTCATCCTCGGCCTCCCCCTCCCTCTCTCCCCCTCCACCTCACTCACATACACTCCTCGTCAGTCTCTCACCCTCCATCTTCTCCACATGGCCAAATATGCCTTATGTTAATACAATGCGATATACATGCAAACCGTATTACTTGTGATAGTAAACTAGTATTTTCCTTGTGCTATTCCTATAGAAAACTAAGAAATTACCCTAGCAAGTGATTTTACCACAGAAGAATTTAGAATATAAGGAAAAATACGGGGGTAAGGAAATGATCTCAGGATATGGTGGATGAACTAGCAATACAAGTGCCAGAAATAAAAACATTATTCTCAGGTTACAGTGCAAATGAACTTGCATTACAAGTGCAAATATGTGCTACGGTAATATAGTGTAGTGTAATATTAGTGCAACTAGTTTTTTTGAGGTACTTTTTATTTCTGCACATTCGCAACCTTTCCTTTAATTTTATCTCTGCTGAACGCCACCTCTCTTCCTCTAAACCTCACCTTCTGCTCAGTACTGAGACTCAACTGCCTACGGCGACTTAAAGCAATCCCTTTTCTGTATCCTCCTACTTCATATTCACTTCAAAGCAAAAAGTTGCTGTTGTATATATGTACATAACAACATATTGTGCACCCATGTTCCTGTACTTCAGTCTTTTGAATTCTCTAGTCTCTAGCTTCGGCTATCCTACCATTCTCTGGATATGTATATCTGTCCTGTTTGCTTATCTGCTACTTCTGCTGATGATGAAAAATGCTTTGACAAACTTATTTCTAAGATGGAACATCCTGTCAATTTCTTCTTTCCCCAAAGTGTTCATTCTAGGTGATTCCAGTGTTCACCACCATCTTTGGCTCTACTTTTCTATCACTGATCCACCTGGAGAACAAGGATACATTTTTTTCCATCCTTAATGACCAAGAGCGGATTGTACAGCACCCAACCTGTATCGCTAACAGTCTTATAGAGAATTCCAACATACCTGACCATTCCCTTACAACTAATCCTTCTGCTTATGCTGTTAATGTTTTCTCTCCAATGGGCTCCTTTGATTGGAGTCTTATCACCTGAACTGTCCTATCACCTCAGTAAGGCTTGTGAACCATCCCAGTAAGCCGCGACTTTGGCATTTTGGAGCTGCTGATTGGGAGGACCTCAAATAGTACATATTTTTTTTCTCTGGAATGATTATGTTTCCATGGCCAAGAATCATCTGAGTGTGCCTCACGCATTACAGAGGTTATTCTCTCAGGCATGGAAACATACATTTCTTCCTTTTATCCTGTGACTAATGCACAAAAAAATAAAAACTTTGTTAAGTTGCACGTGTTCAGATGTTGTGCACATCAAGTAGAGGGCCTTCAAAAGGTACCAGAGCCAACCTATCATTGAAGCTCATCACTTTTATGTTTCTGGGTGGAATCGTGTTATGTCCGTCCATCACTGTCCTAGATATCAGTCATACTGACTCAAATTCTTCCAGTACCTTCTGATACTTGCCAAAAAACTTTCTAACAACTTTACTTCATCATCCTTTCCTCCTGTTTTCCACTCTGACGACTCTGTAACTGTTTCATCTACTGAAAAAGCAGGACTCTTTGCTCAGACTTTCCCCTCTAGTTCCACTTAGACGATTCTGCTGCTGTTCCTCTATCACTTCCTCTCTCTTACTTACTCATGTCTGACATTAAAATTCCTTCAGTTGATGTGTTTTCTGCAATCACTGGCGTTAATACTGACAAGGCATATGGGCCTCATGGGGTGCTGATGGGGTCCCTCCAGTTGTCCTCAAACACCCTACCTAGGTAAACTTTGTCACCTTTGTCTGTCAGCTTGTACCTTTCCTTCTTGCTGGAATTTTGCTCTTATGGAAGGGTCATCATTTCCAGCCCTCTAACCATCATCTTATTTTTTTTTAATGCAAGGAAGAAGGAACCAAAGGCAAGGAGCCCGTAAATTGTTCCCTTAAAGGAAGAAAAAAGATAAGCAAACCAAATTCAAGAACTGTTTATTTCGAGATGCCTGGACACACTGCGTTTGAAAGACTGGAGATCATAGACGGTAGAAAATGTAGGCAGAGGGAGACAGTTCCAGAGTTGACCTGTTGCATACATGAAGGACTGGGAGTAATGGTTAACTCTTGAATTAGAGAGGCGGACAGAAAAGGGATGAGAGTTTGTTGCTAGAAGGATGCTGCACCCTAGCCATAGTGGAGGAGGGATACAAGCAGACAGTTCAGACGGCCAGTGAAATAGCGATAGAAAAGAGATGAAGATGCAACGATACGGGGAAGATCCACAGGTTGACGGGAGCTAGTGAGAGGATTGATTGATTGGTTGATTATAATTAAAATCTGGTGATGCTGCTAGTAGGGTCATATGCTGCTGAACAAACAGGTAAAGGACGCTGGAGAGAAAACGTGCTTATTCAAAATGAAGGTAAGTTAATATTAGAAACAGAACGTTGAAAATAAGAAAAGAATAATTTATAAAATACCAGTTACTAACAAAAGTGAAAGGAGGTCTGCCTCCTGGAGAAAACTAAAAACATCAATAAAATCGCTGAAAGCTTCACCAAGCATCGAGGACAGACATTAGACGCCATCTGCTCCCTTATGCCTACTAAGGAATCTCTGACGTAGGTCTGTAAGACTTGGACACTCGACCAGCAAGTGATGGACAGTAAGGGGAACAAGGCAATCGTCACAGTACAGTTGACTCCCACCACTCATCAAGAACCCATGCGTAAGCCAAGAGTGCCCAATGTGAAGCCTGGTAACAGCCACGTCCTATCGCCAAGGCACGGAAGGGAGAGCATTCGGCACAGCCACTCTCTGAAAAATATCTTTTAGCTAGTTATGAGCAACACCATCCCACTGTCTCTGCCAGCACATACGAATCGCATACTGCAGTTAAGGTGTCACATTGGATGTGGGAACTGGGTAATCAGTAGGTGGTCGTCAGCAAGCAGCAGCCATAGCTAAAGTATCTGCCCTTTCATCGTCCACCACACCTGTTGGAACTTCGCAGCCACCATTTATATATATGTAACTCTTTAGTCGTAATAGGTAAGTCTTGAGCTTTGGTTATTTTGGTAATTGAGGAGCATGAGGAGTTAAAGATGAATACAGGGAGTTGATCTTGATTAATTATCTTCAAAAAAAGTCTAAGTTGAGCAGCGTATGTATTACACAGGGACTTAATTTACTAACTAAGTCTAATCGGACCCCTCTTCTTATTTGATCTCTCCACTACCTGCCGGTTCTATGGCTTGCTCCTTTCTGAGCTCTGATTCCTACATTCTCGTTTAGCAGGGGTCGTGTCACGTGTGCTATACTGTCGTGGAAACTTCTAGAAAACTGTATGTCTGTGTGTATGTACTGCTTCTGGTGCACGACCAAATTTCTTCATTTTAAGAGTTGCAAGCTAATTTCCTTTTGCTTGATTCGCGCTGATACACTACGTATCTCACACCCTGGTTTGGTGCTTCTATCTGTCTCTCTATCTATCTCTCTATCTATGAGTTGTATTATTATAATATGGAGTACTGACATTGCTCGGTCACGTGAACTGGCGGTCCTCCTACAGCAATCATCATTGACATATGATAATCTATTAACATATAACATTGATTATAATATTGTATAGATATAATATTCATGTTAATATTGCAATGATTCAGTAATATTACATTTTGAACAAGTTGTATGCTGTATATAATTGAACAAATGCAATATGGTTAAATTGGTCATTGTATGACATTTTGTAAGATGTGTATGTATAACACATACGCATATAATTGTGCAGTGGTAATACTGCTTGGTCAATACATTACATATTGAGTTATCCCTTTAGTAATGTCTAATATTTCACCAAACTTGTGTGATGATTCTGGTAATGCAGAATTGTAGTAACATTGTATGAATTGTTACACAGTAATTGTAGTGTACATAATTGTACTGTAATTGTTATATATCGTTTGTAGTTACATAACTGTAACAACTGTAAAATAATTGAATTAACATTGTAATAATATTGTAATAACATTGTAGTAGTACAGAATTGTGCTAACATTGTATGAAATGTTACACAATAATTGTATTGTACATAATTGTATTGTAATTGTTACATATCGTTTGCAGTTACATAATTGTAACAACTGTAACATAATGCAATAGTTTGTCGTTACATAACTGCAGTAACTGCAGTAATATTGTAGTAACTACAGTAATTTGTAATACATAACTGTAACATTGTATGAATTGTACATAATTGTATTGTTACTAATAATTGTATTATACATAATTGTTACAAATCGTTTGTAGTTACATAATTGCAGTAACTGCAGCAATATTGTAGTAACTGCAGTCCCGACATAGCTACTCAGGTCATGCTGCGGTCGATGATAGTGATGATGTGTCTTGCCACTGGCTCGTGGAGAACAACAATTTGCTTTTTGTTTCTCTGTAGAAGGAGTTTATGTGATATTTTGGCATTTGTAGTAACACACCTATTTTCATTTGTTTGTTATACGATCTTACCGTATTATATATATATATATATATACTGATTTTCTATAGTTTGTTTTTCCTCGTTTATCTACGCTTTTAAGTTGTTGTCCAAGGTTGCATAATTCCTTGTTAATTCCCTTGGGACCCTTTTTTAAGGTTAGTTTATATTGCACAGATATTACTGAAAATGATATAATATAGCCCCATATTTTATTTTATATAAAAAATATATATACACTATATACAGTATTAACTATATACACTGACTTGTTGTTCACTTGTACCTATCGTGAGCAATATATGTGTCAGCACTGTGTGGAAATCTTTGTCTTCACTATTGTGTGGAAGATGTTCATTCTTGCTAACGTCATTTGTGTTGGCCATTTTTTTTCTGGTTCTCCTTGTAACTTAATTTGTCTATTTCCACTAGGTAGCTTTAACTGATAAATGTTTAATACAGTTCTTTTAATTGCTCACTGAGTAACTGTGATAGTATATTTTTTTAATTACTTTGTAGATGTAATAATGTATAGCTGTATGTATGAAGCACTTAATTTATGTAGGTATAAATGGTAACACTCGTTGGTAGTAAATAAATGAATATATACAGTGTAGAATATTTATTGTTGGTGCAAGTATTTAGTGACTGAATTATGCAGATAACTGAAGTAGGTATGTGTATGTAAGATGTAACTATACAGCACGTTTTATGTGTTTGTGCAGAAGTTTTTCGTCTGTCACTGTGTAGTGTATAAATGAAGTAACTATGTAACTCATTAGTTTTTACCGTGGTGGGAATGGTGTGAGTGGTGGTGTCACACACGAGTTGATTGACGCAGCATCGTCTCAGCAAACACGCATGGTGACGTCGACTTCTCACACTGGGAGCTGTGGTGAGTAAATGAGTAGCGACGAGTAGCTTGAGTGAAGATGAGTAAGATAAGTTGTGAATATGGGGTTAGTATTTCTTGTCGTTTTGACCTCGCACTCCTGTGTCAGTGGTGGAGGTTGGTGGAGGTAGGGGGCAGAGAGAAGGGCGGTGGTCTGGTGGTTGTTGCTGTGTCTGTGCTTTTCGTTTACTTGTTTTGTTTTTTATTCTTGTTGCTGCTGCTTGAAGTTGCTTGAAGAAGATTATAGAGTTGTCTCGTAGACTTGTTATTTGTAGTTAATCGTAGAGCTTCTTGATCCCCACTCGTAACTTGTCGTTGCTACTGTATGCTCATAGGCTCGTAGGCTCGTTGACTCGTAAACTCATAGACTCGTTCTTCTTATTGTATACTCACTTGTGGTTACTTGATCGTATAATTGTAATAATGTAGAATCAGCTGTAGAACTGGAGCTGATCTTGGTTACAGTTTCGCCTGCTTTAGTAGAGATGATGGTTCGTAGACGTAGAGTTGATCGTTACTGCCACCATTTATTGTTGGAACTTTGTAGCCACCATTTATATATATGTAACTCTTTAGTCATAATAGGTAAGTCCTGAGTTTTGGTTAAAGTTATTTGGTAATTGAAGAGCAGGAGGAGTTAAAGATGAATACAGGGAGTTGATATTGATTTATTATCTTCAAAAAAAATCTAAGTTGAGCAACATATGTTTTACATAGGGACTTAATTTACTAAGTCTAGTCGGACCCCTCTTCTTATTTGATCTCTCCACTACCTGCCTGTTCTATGGCTTGCTCCTTTCTGAGCTCTGATTCCTACATTCCCGTTTAGCAGGGGTCGTGTCACGTGTGCTATACTGTCGTGGAAACTTCTAGAAAACTGTATGTCTGTGTGTATGTACTGCTTGCGGTGCACAACCAACATTTCTTCACTTTAAGAGTTGCAAGCTAATTTCCTTTTGCTTGATTCTCGCTGATGCACTACCTATCTCACACCATGGCTTGGTGCTTCTATCTATCTATCTATCTATCTGTGAGTTGTATTATTATAATATGGAGTCCTGACACACCAACATGCGCGGGAACCCACCAGAAATCCACATGACGCTAGTAAGAGAAGGTGAGTTGATGAGACGAAAAAGCTTTTGAATCCACCTTGTTGAAAACAGCTGTATGTTGGGAACCTCTTCACACATGAGAATTGTACTTTACACAGGGGTGAATAAACTCGTGTATAAGGTCAACAACTGTGCAGTGATAAAGAGGGCACAGAATCGGCTTAGCACACCTAATCTCTTGGAAGCAGATCTTACGAGAGAGGTAATATATTCTTTCCATGATAAATCTCGAGACAGTGAAACAGCAAGTATGTTTAACCCGCGGCGTCCCGGGGACGTACTTCCACGTCCTCACGTTTTGTCACAGCTAATCCTGGGGACGTACTTCAACGTCCTGCAATTGCAAGCTTCATAATTTCCACAATTTTCAAAATTCGCGCGACATTTTCGTTTCGCCCGGGTACCCAGGCCTCCCCTACCTGCCGCCAGGCGGGCAGCGTCCTAGACCTCGCGTGACCCGCGCTCGCCCTTGTCTCGGTCACTCACCTGCTAGCAGTGACCCAGGTCAGACATGGCGCGGAAAGGTCTCTCAGACGAGGAAATCGCATCCGTCCTGGAAGCCTTCACTGGAGACAGTGATTCTCCACTCGATGATGATGTGGTGGATCGCGATTACGTCCAGCCAGAGGAAGAAATAAGTAGCAGTGATGAGGAGGTCCCTTTGCCCTGAAAAACGCGGTATGTGACATACCGTAAGGCAAGGGAAGGCCAGCCTGCTCCCCAACCACGTGCACAGCTATCTCTCCATCCCAAATCTGATGAGGACGAGGATGAGGACGATGAGGATGACGGAGGCCTAGGACGTGATATCGCGCGTGGTTGGGAAAAGAGAAAATATCACCACGAGGATCAGAAGGTGGGGCGAGACGACACATAAGGTATGGTGAAAGTACTTTGTCTGGGGAAGTGGCAAGTGGTGTGGTGGGATTGCTGGGAGAAAGGGAAAGTGTTGTGGCGGCAGCGCGGGGTGAAAGTGAGAGTGGTGTGGGGGTAGTGCGGGGTGAAGGGGCATGTGGTGTGAGGTAGGCAGCACGAGCACGTGGTGCTCGTAGGCCTAGGGGAGAGGAGGTTGAGTCACTCCCCAGCACTTCTTTTGCCCCTGAATATTCCCAAACTTCCTCCCCACAGCCCCAGGATGTGGGGAAAGGAAAGAAAGGGAAGGGAAAGGGTAAAGGAAAAGGGAGAGGGAAGAGAAGTGCAAGTGATGAGAGGCGCCGCTCTCCACCTCCCCAACCTCCCCCACCACCCTCACCTCCCCACCCTGACGAAGGGGACGATGGTGATGTGGCTGGAGACGGTGGTGTCACGTGAAACTGGGAAGATGGGAGTAATTTTACTCCCATCATTCACCCTTTCACTGAGGAGTGGCGGTCAGGTTGCACGGCTCCAGGTGTAAATGCAGGTTCGTCACGGTTGGATTTTTTCAACTTGTTCTTTGGTGAGACGTTTGTTGGGCGCATAGTTGAACAAACTAATATTTTTTCACAATCACAGCACCGTGAAAGTGAACGTTTGGGAACCACGAGCAGGCATTCCGAACAGCATGACTATCCCGTGACTATTTCAGAGATGTTCCTATTTTTGGCCCTGGTTATCTTGATGGCTATGGTAAGGAAAAACCAAATTCCTGCCTACTGGACAACTGACCCAATCATCCTCACACCTTTCTTTGGAAAGGTGATGGGTCGTAACCGATTTCAGTATATTCTCGGTCGCCTCCACTTTTTTGATGCAGATGATCCAGCCAATGCAAATAACACCGATAAAATGAGGAGAATTAGGCTGGTATTTGATCATTTACGGGAAATGTTCCACTCCTCATTTTATCCCTACAGAGACCTCGTCATAGACGAGAGTCTTGTGTTGTGGAGAGGCAATATTTCCTTTAGGCAGTACATACCCAGCAAGAGACACCGTTTCGGGTTCAAGATCTTTGTTATGTGTGACTGTAAGACTGGTTATGTGCAAGACATAGTCTTGTACACGGGCGCACGGACAGATAAAATAGAAGATCAGAGTATAGGACTCTCTGGGTCCATGGTGGAGACAATGATAGAAGAGTACCTTCATCGTGGTCATGTGTTGTACCTGGACAACTGGTACACTAGCCCTCTTCTCGCTAGGTTCCTCCACCAACACGACACCGGAGTCTGTGGTACAGTCAAGAGAAACCATCGCCATATGGTCAAGATAGGGAGGAAACTTGACAAGAATGAGGTGTTTTTTTTCCAGGCCAATAACATCCTTGCAACCCTGTGGAACCACAACAGGGAAGTTTGCCTCCTATCAACTGTTCACAGCCCCCTGATGCACCGCACAGACTCCGTGGATCACCGCAGCGAGAGGAGACGCAACGTATGGAAACCAGAGTCTGTACTTGCCTATAATCTGAACATGAGGCGAGTTGATCAGTCAGACTCGATGATTTCAAGTGTTGACTGTGCCAGGACCACGATGAAGTGGTACAAGAAACTCTTTTTCCACTTGCTCGACATCACGGTCCTGAACGCCCACTACCTGCACGCAATGACCACCGGAGTATCTGGGACCTTTGAGGGGTTTGTGAGGGAGCTGGCACGTGAAATAATCGCCAAGCATGCCCAGGACAGACCCACACACCGCACCCACACCCCCCGGGCTGCTCAGACTCCCCTACGTCTTGCAGGACGCCACTGTCCCAGCGCAATCCCTTCCGAACCAAACCGTCGTAAACCCCAGCATCGCTGCCATGTATGTAGGCACTCGACAGTCAGACCATCCACTCAGAGAAAAGACACAAGATACGAGTGTGTCGAGTGCAATGTTGCGTTGTGCCTTCAGCCTTGTTTCAAGGAGTATCATAATTTCCTACACTACTGAAACTGTGTGGGAAGGCGAAATGATGCTCATGATAATGGTAAGGCCAGTCAGTAGGTGCTAAGTCAAATATAAAGTTGAAACGGGTGTTATTTTTTCAGAAAAGTAATGTATAAGATGAGAATTAGTGTAAGTGGAAAGAATTGTTATCAAAACTACACCCACTGTGTAAATCTGGTCAGTAAATATGTGATAGCAAGGAAATAAAGTGGAAACGGGTGTAATGTTAGCATGAATAAAACGTATAAGTTGAACATTAGTGTAAGTTGTCATAATTGATGTCACGAGTACACCCACATTCTGGTCAGTAAGTATGTGATAGGAATTATATACAGTGGAAGATGTTGTAATGTTAGTAGTAAGGTATTTTATAAGTTGAATACTACTGTAGTGTAAGATGAAACAAATGATATCGCGATAACACTCCCTGTGTAAGTACGCGCAAATATGACACTCAGTTCCATCGTAAGTTCAGAAATGATGTGATATCAATTATATCAAGTGTTAACATGTGCAATGTTAGTGGAGAATTATTATATAAGTACAAAAATAGGTTGTAAGTTGAAATAATTGTCATAGTGACTTCACCGTGTGTGTTATTATGCGCTATTATTACGCTATATATTTACGAAAGACCTGAAATAATCTCAAAACAGTTCTATAAAGTTGAAAAGTGTATAATAATATTAGAAAAGTATTATGTAAGTAGAATAAGCACAATACGAGTTGAAACAACAGTCACAGCGAGTTCACTCACTACGTAAATAAGCGCTAACATTATGCTAAATGTTATCAAAAGGCCTGTGAATACGTAAAAAGAGTTCAATAAAATGTAAAATGATATAATGTTATTGTAGAAGTATTATGTAAGTAAAAAAAATTATATGTATCATGATTTTAGAATGTTAGCGATTCATCGTGACCAAGTTGGCCAATTTTGCTCGTTTCGGATGATGGTACAATGCTTATTTCTGCTCTATTTTTGTATAAAATCCAATATACTCTTTTATCACATGTTTTTATGTTTGTAATAAATTCATTTCTACTTACTTTCATTGGTTTCCCAGACTTATAATACCATAGAAAACGTTTGAGGCTCAGACCGCCTAGGGAGAACACGGGGCCAGGTGGGACCAAGGCATACCTGGTTAAGCTAATTAGGGACCCCGGGGACCAATTTCTTTGCCACCGACCATTGTTTCTGACCAAAAGTGAAAGTTTAAGCAAAAAAAAAAAAAGGTCGAAAAATGGTCGGGATTGGGGGGTACCAGTGGTCGAAAAGTGGTCGGGACGGGGCGGGTTAAAGATGATACAGGATTAAGCTTGCTATTGTTGAAATTTAGAGGGTACTCCTGTGGAAGATTTTGCCAGGTTGATAGATGTAAGAACTGAGCAAGCCTTTGATGTATTAAAAACAACAAGATTACTTTTATCCCCATCGGAGATGTGAGCCAAGTCAGACATTAGGTGTGTCATAGCCTCATCCCTTGTTTATTGAACTGCTGAGATGGAGGCTGTGGGAAGTAAATAGAAAGGTGAAAGGTTGAGTCATAATCATATGAGTGGATAGGGTTAGATGTACACCTTAAAAGGTCACTGATGAACAGAGAGAAAAAAAAAAAGAGTTGGTGATAGGACAAAGCCCTGAGGAACATTATTATTGATAGCTCTAGGAGAAGAACGGTGGCCTTTTACAGCAGCAGCAATAGAACGACCAGAAAAGAAGCTAGAGATACAGGCAAAGGTAGAAGAACAGAAACCGTAAGTGGGCAGTTTGGAAATTCAAGATTTATGCCCAGACTCGATCGAAAGCCTTCGAGACGTCATGTGCATTGTCAAAGCTTTCGCCAAAGTTCCGAAAGGAGGATGACCAGGAGTCTGAAAGGTAGGTGAGAAGATTGTCAATGGAGCATCCCTGGTGGAACTCGTACTGACGATTGGAAAGAAGGTTGTGGCAGGAAAGATGATTTAGAAATTTTTGGTTAATAATACTCAAAAACTTTTGAAATACATGCTGTTAAAGCAATATCACTAACATCCTGTATTTGTAAAGTGTTTGAAACTATTCTGTAATAAGAAAAAATAAAGCACCTCTCCTATTATAACCTTCTCTGAGTGTCATTAGGGGCTCAAGCAGAGGTGCTCCACTGGCTATCTTTTCACCTTTAAGACTCCTGGTCATCCTCCTTTCGAGACTTCGGTGAAATCTTTGCCATTGCACTTGACATTTCAAAGGCTTTCGATCGAGTCTGGCATAAATCTTACATTTACGGCCCTCTAACAGTTTCAGTCCTATCTGTGCCTTTATCTCTCGTCGTTCTATAGCTGCTGTTGTAGACTACCACTGTTCTTCTCCTCGGGCTATCAATAATGGTGTTCCTTAGCCCCTAAACCAGGGGGTTGTTTTTGCCTGACTTGCGTGTCTCGTGGGCATATTCGTGCTCCGACAGACTCTCTAAAAATATTTGCCAAAAATCAGTTATTAGTCCTAGAATATTATAATTAAATATGCTTATGGCACATACCTTCAGCTTTCTCCTGGGATGTTTGTTGAGCCTTCATCGAGTACCGTAGGACTTGTGGAGACCTCTGAAGTTTTGTAACGAAGTCTCCACTTTACACTTCCCGACAACCCGTAATATGATTACCACAGCCTGATAATATCACTAGAAACACTATTCTATGATTCTCAAAAAGTTTTGAATCTATACTCCCCCCAAAAAAAACACTGTGAAAGCAATGAAAATTACGAGGGCGTATGACCTTCCCACTTGACATCGTTCGTCGCTGGTGTTCTGTCATTTATTATTCATAAAAACACTCACACTTTATATTTTATTACTATATACTACTTATATATATGTACAGTCTTTATCCATAAGTTTCCTTCAGTAATAGTAGTTTATTGTCACTGTAGGGATTCAATTTCTCTTTCAGTAAAATACGTAGCATTCACTTTCTCGTCCTGTATACTAACGTTGAGAGTGAATCTGTCACTTTCATTTTCACTTTCATAACTCATAGTAGTCATACATGCTAGAGTGAAACTTTCACTTTCATTACTCCCAGTATATATACTCGTATTCTTATATTACTACTCATTTACATTTCTATTTACATTCTCTATCTTATTTACATTATTTACATTTCTATTTTATTTACATTGTGTTATGCAGTCACTTGCAGTAACTTATAAAACTATTTTCCACTGTTCACTTTTATTTTCATTCATTGCTTTCACTTGGTGTTTACACATTATTTACACATTATTTACATTTCCACTTGCACTGTTTTACTCACCAGATAGATCGTAGTCACTGTCTATCATTTTCATTGACAAATTAGCCAGTTCACGTTCCACAGTTACTTACCCCTTTACCTCTTTCCACACGAGGTTTAGTAGGGGGTAGAGGTCACAGGGCCCTTTGCATGGGGCTAATAAGCGGCGTAATTGGGCAGGCGCGAATCCGACGTGCTTTCACCTTGAAAGACGACAGTAAACTGAATACAGTGTGGTGGCCTGCCTGCCTCGGGGAAGTGCAATGCTGCAAGTGCAATGCTGCCAATGTCAGTGGGGTGAAAGCTGCTAATATATATGCTATGAAATGACTGGCAGGAAATCTAGACAATACATAATAAATTAGGTAGTTCCAGGTGATGTAAATATCACTTAGGCTTCGCCCTTCCTTTCTTATATGTATTTTTATTACGAAAATAGATTATACAGAATATTTCAAGTGGAAATAAACAGCGAAAATTAGCGAACGAGTGCACGTGAGGTGTTGTCATGTGAGGTGTTGTCATGTTGCCAATTCAAGGTGTATGGCACTATCACTTACCTTATTTCTTTCTTGTATATATTATTTGTTATAAGAATAGGGCATAAGGCATATTTCAATGGATGAGATCAGTGGAAAATTCCAGAGAAGATTTACTTGGCGTAGCATGGCCGGGCAGGTGAGAGAAGAGGGTAATGGAGGGGAGGTAGGGAAGGGAGTCAAGAACGGGGAGAAATGGCTAAATTGTCAACAATGGATGGGAGTACAGATGAGATTAGGAGTGCTGACTAGTGTTGGACATTGGCAGTACTGATAGATGATACAAGCCACCATTTGAAAGCCTGGGCAAATTCAAAATAACACAGAATCACAAAAGTGACGCCCCGCGGTATGATCCCTTGCTCCCAAGCATCATGAAAGTGATGCCCCGCGGTTAAGAGGTTAGGGCACTGGCCTGTCAATAACTCTTTTCCTTCTATTCATCAATTACCTACTAAGAGGTTGTGTCAAATTCTGATCAAAATTAATATCGCAAATATTTCACAAGTACTAGTGTCCAAATAGTGCATTTTGGTGTGTTGACCTCAAATAATGCAAAAACTAACATAGATTATTTCTACCTATATATACTTCAAGTTAAAACAGGGGCGAGATATATGGTTTTTATGCACTAGTTTCATGCCCCCACTTGGACTGTTACAATGCTTAATAAAGTTCTCCAATGAATTAGACTTTATTTTCAAAACTTATAACATTCTATATTAACTATATAATACTATTTTAGCTATTTATGCCTTTCAAACATCAAGTACACGTGTCACAACTGTCACATTTAAAGCAAAACCGTATAACATAAAAAAAATCTGTAAGGTTTAAACTGACTCCAGTTCTTACAAATGCCAATCATGTTCTTCACTAAGCTAAATTTTAATTTCAAATCTTATAAAGGGCTTAATCCACATGAATAATTGCTATATAATATTAAACTTTTGAGCACAAAATAAATACACATCTAGAAACATTTATCAAACAAACTCTGTGTTATGGCCTACTATCAGTAGCCTATTCATCAAAGTTCAAGTTCTTAGTTAAGTCAGTATTTGAATTTAATGAGAGCTGCCAGATTAGCCTTGCTCTTGTTCACTGGTATCATTTCGCTACTGATCATCTGGCCTCTGATATACATCTCTTTCGTATCTTAGAGAAGACATGCTGGACTACTTCAGTTGTCATTTTTACACATCTTTCGACTAAGTGTGTGATGGCCAGACTGGAACTTCCATGAGTTTCTCCAGAAACTCTGAGTGCTGCAGTGGTAAGCCTTCCTCTCAAAGGTGGCTCAGTTATATGAGTGTTCCAGTCAATGAGCTCAACAAGTTTGGTGGCATCAGGATTAATGTTGGGCGTCTTTCTAAGTCTGACACTGCAGTCTCCAACTTGTGTTTCCATATATTCTTCACCTCTAATTGCACATATTCTTTCAACTGCCTTCCTCCGTTCTTGTGTTTCATCACTGCACAACATAGCCTGAGGTACAGTTTTACAGTGCACATACCAGTCAGAACCCTTTTTCTTGGCATCACTATGTCTACCACTTGCTTCTTCTGACTCCTCAGAAGTTGTAGTTGATATAACACATGCCTCGGACCATCCACCCAACTAGGATTTGACTTAATATTAAACCAGTTAGGTATGTAGACCCCACAGTGAATTCCACTATCATTCTCAGTTTTTTTTTTTTAGGCTTGCTTCTTTCAAACCATTTTGGGTATCTTCAGTCTGCAAAATCTCAAAGCTGTGGTAAGCCACCTGCTGTGAGACACTGCTCCAATCGCCAGGAAAGCAAGATCCTTGGGGAGATTTCCTAATCTGATGGCAGTGACAATCCTGTTGCCATATGAATGATCGGTGCTGAGGTCTACGATGACCTCTTGACTGAGGTTGGGCAACGGAGGTCCTACAGTTATCCTGGTGACTTTAGGAATGATTTCCAACTCCGTGGCAGTGTTTAACATAGATCGTAGAATCCCAGACCACCTATTGTTGCTCAGGGTCTAGCATCAAGGGCTGTCACCAGATGTCTTAGGCTCAGCTTATCTGTATGCTTATCACAAACAATGCAAACCAACCTTTTACCCAGGTTTACCTCCACTGCATGACCAGAGCAGATCTCTTGCTGTTGATAGTTCAGCTGGGGTAGAACTTTTCCACATCCCACCAAAAGACTGAGATGACAGGTTGACTTTGCATGGGTTTTAACTGTTCTCTGACTCATTTTCAGAACACCAACTGATGTGAAACAGTTTGTAACTCATGCGAGTATGTCTCTGCCACCAGCCCAGAGTCCTAGTTAAATGCATTGGAATCAGAGGAGTAGACTGTAGCACCAGTCGAGCAGGGCAGTACTCCCGAGGTGGATGGAAAGCTGATGACAGGGAGTGCTGGAACTCCCGTTTCATCAGCCCTCAGGACTAGTTCCTGACCATCCCCCTTTGCTGAACTTTTTCAGTGTCTCAGTTAAACAGAGAGTAGGCCAGCATGCTCTCCAACACAAATTTCTCTATCTACACCAAACTACATGCACAGTACACACTACACTTCCTTTTCCAAAAAAAAAAAAAAAAAATCATGGCGTCTTATCACCCAGGCTCGGAGTCCAGAGGGGGGGGGACCATAAATGCCCCCACCTTCTGCCTCTCTCCTTGTGACGACTCGAGGTGCCTGGAACCACTGTCTGACTCTCTTCTTCATTTCTGCAACATTCACGGCCATTCCTCTAACTTTCGCTCTGTTGAGCACCACCTCTCCTTCTCTAAACCTCACCTTCTTTTTCTGAGACTCAGCTGTCTGAGGCAACTGATAGCAAATCCTTTTCTGTATCCTCCTACTTTCTCTATACTCATTTCAAAGCCAAAGGTGGCTGTTGTGTATATATATATGCAATGACTTATCTTGCTCTCATGTTCCTGAACTCGATTCTTCTGAATTCTTTACACTCTGGCTTCGGCTTTCCTGTCATTCTCTAACTAAATATATCTGTGCTGTTTACGTATCCCCTAATTCTACTGACTATCAAAAATTCTTCTACTATCTTACTTCCACAATGGAACACATTCTATCCATTTCTCCTTTCTCTGAAATCTCCATTCTAGGAGATTTCAATGTTCACCATCACCTTTGGTTCTCCTCTCCTTTTACTGATCCACCTGGTGAACAAGCCTACATATTTTCCATCCTTAATGACCTACAGCACCCTACCCGTATCCCAGACCGCCTTGGAGAGAGCTCCATCATACTTGACCTCTTCCTTACAACTAATCCTTCTGCTTACACTGTTAATCTTTTGTCTCCGTTGGGCTCCTCCGATCACAACCCTATCACCTTTACCTGTCTTATCACTCTGGTACGGCCTGTGGACCCTCCGGGGAAACATCGTCTGTGGCATTTTGGAGCCGCAGATTGGGAGGCCCTCAGGCAGTACTTCTTTGATTTTCTCTGGAATGATTATTGCTTCCATGGCCGGGACCCATCTGAGTGTGCCTTGCACATTACGGAGGTTATTCTCTCTGGCATCGAAGCATACATTCCTTTCTCATATCCTTTGACTAATGCAAGAAAGCCTTGGTTTAATCAAGCTTGTTCTAATGCTGTCCACAACAAGGAAAGGGCCTACAAAAGGTACCAGAGCCAACTCACCCCTGAATCACATCATCTTTACGTTTCTGCCCGGAATCATGCTAAATCTGGTCTTTGCTCTGCTAAAAATAATTTCATCCGAACTAAATGCTCTCAACTCTCCAACTCAAATTCTTCCCTCTCCTTCTGGCACCTTGCCAAAAACCTTTCTAACCACTTTACCTCATCATCCTCCCCTCCTCTTTTCTACTCTGATGGTTCTGTAGCTATTTCTTCTACTGATAAAGTAGATCTCTTTGCACAGACGTTCTCCTCCAATTCCACCTTAGACAATTTAGGTGCTGTTCCTTATCACTTCCCGCCTCTGACTTCCTCATGGCTGACATTAAAATGTCTTCAGCTGATGTATTTTCTGCCATCACTGGCCTCATAACTAACAAGGCATATGGGCCTGATGGAGTCCCTCCTGTTGTTCTCAAGAACTGTGCTTCTGTGCTTACACCCTGCCTAGGCAAACTCCTTCACCTTTGTCTGTCAACTTGTACCTTTCCTTCTTGCTGGAAGTTTCCTCTCATTCAGCCAGTCCCAAAGAAGGGTGACCACTCCCAACTCTCCATCTATCGTCCAATTGCTTTAACGTCCTGTATCTCAAAAAATTTGAGTCAATTCTCAATAGAAAAATTTTAAGGCATCTTTCCTATCACAACCTTCTTTCTGATCATCAGTACGGGTTCCATCAGGGACGCGCGACTGGCGATCTTCTCAGGTACCTTTCAGACTCCTGGTCATCCTCCTTTCGGGACTTTGACGAAAGTTTTGCCATTGCACTTGACATCTCAAAGGCTTTCGATCGAGTCTGGCATAAATATTTAATTTCCAAACTGCCCTCTTACGGTTTCTATCCTTCTATCTGTGCCTTCATCTCTAGCCTCCTTTCTGGTCGTTCTATAGCCACAGTTGTAGACGGCCATTGTTCTTCTCCTAGATCTATCAACAGTGGTGTTCCTCAGGGCTCTGTCCTATCACCAACTCTCTTCCTTTTTTTCAGCAATGACCTTCCTATCACCAACTCACTTCCTTTTATTCAGCAATGACCTTCTAAGCTGTACATCTAACCCTATTCACTCATACGCTGATGACTCCACCCTTCACCTTTCCATTCGGTACCCACAACGCCCATCTCAGCAGTTACTTCAGCAAACAAGGGATAAGGCTATGGCACACCTAATGTCTGACTTGGCTCGTATCTCTGACTGGGGTAACAATAATTTTGTCGTTTTTAATACATCTGAGACTCAGTTCTTACACCTATCAACCCGTCAAAATCTTCCACAGGTATACCCACAAATGTTTAATAAAATTCAGCTTAATCCTGCATCATCCTTGAACATGCTTGGGGTTTCATTTACTCAGGACTTATCTTGGAAAGATCATGTTACATCTCTTGTAAAATCTGCTTCCAAAAGATTGCATGTGCTAAGCCGACTCCGTTCTTTCTTTACCCCTGCACAATTGTTGACTCTATACAGGGGTTTTATCCGCCCCTGTGTGGAGTACAACTCTCATGTGTGGGGAGGCTTCCCACATACAGCTCTTCTCAATAGGGTGGAGTCAAAGGCTTTTTGTCTCATTAACTCTCCGTCTCTTACTGACTCCCTTCAACCTCTGTCTCTTCACCGCACTTTTGCATCTTTATCTCTTTTCAATCGCTACTTCAATGGTCACTGCTCCTCTGAACTGTCTGCATGCATTCCTCCACCTCTACGACGGGCGTGTAACACCCATCTAGCAGGAAACTCTCATCCCTTTTCTGTCCAACTCTCTAATGCAAGAGATAAGCATTACTCCCAGTCCTTCAATTATGCAACAGGTCAACTCCGGAACTGTCTTCCTCTGTCTGTATTTCCTGCTGCCTATGATCTCCAGTCTTTCAAACGCAGTGTGTCCAGGCATCTCGAAATGAATGGATCTTGAATTTGGCTCTCTCTTGTATTTTGTTTTTCTCTTGGAGGGAACTCTTATTGCGGGCTCATGGCCTTTGGTTCCTTCTTCCTCGCATAAAAAAAAATCTAACTGTGAAATGGCAAATTTTATACCAGAAGTCCAGTTTGTTAGAAACAAGGTAATTTATAGACTGACAACAAAATTTAACTTATTGTCAAAGTCATTTTTAAAGGTCTGTCTTTATCCGTTTGTACGATATGTCCAAAAACGGAATTATGAAACCATGATATGAGTTTCATGAAGTAATTAAAAGCAAAAATACTCTATAATGGAGTCTACAAAAAAAAAGAAAAAAAACAATCATACAGCCATCTGTTTCATAATCTGATGGTAAATACATCACTTGATAAAATTTTTTTGGATACCTGCATTTAACGATTATGTAACTTCATTGGATAGATCCTTCAAAACATTAACCCACTCCGTCCCGACCACTTTTCCACCACTGACACCCCCCAAACCCGACCATTTTTGGACCAAAATGTTTTTGGCTCAAACTTCTGCTTTTGGTGAGAAACAATGGCCAATCACAAAGAAAGTGTTCACCGGGGTCCATAAGTGGCCTAAACAGGTATACCTTTGTTACACCTGGTACCGTGTTCTGTGGAGGTGGTCTGTGGCTCTAACGTTTTCTATGGTATTATAAGTCTGGGAAACCAATAAAAGTTGGTAGATATGTATTTATTACAAACAAAAAAACATGTGGTACAAGAGTAAATTGGATATAATACAAAAATAGAGGTGAAATAAGCTTTGTTCCATCGGGCGAACCTAGTGAAATCGCTCGAACTGTTCACTGATGAATTGCTAACATTGCTGATTCATCATACATATCATTATTTCAACTTACATAATACATCTCCAATAACATTATACCTTTTTTCAGTTTAGAGAACTGTTTTTACGTATTCACAGGCCTTTCGATAATATTTAGCATAATGTTAGTGCATATTTATGTAGTGTTTCAACTCACATTCTCTTTTTTCAACCTACATAATACTTTTTCAATAACATTATACCCTTTTCAACTTTAGAGAACTGTTTTGGGATAGTTTCAGGCCTTACGATAATATTTAGCTTAATAATAGCACATAACTACACAGCGGGTGAAGTCGCTATGACTATTGTTTCAACTTACAACCTATTTTTCTATTATATAATACGTCTTCACTAACATTACACATGTTTCCACTTTATATAATTGCTATCACATATTTGGAGATCGTACTATTCTACTGAGCGTCATATTATCGCATATTTACACAGTGCGTGTAATTGCGATATCATTGTTTCAACTTACACTATTTTTCAACTTATAAATTACTTTCCCACTAACATTACACCCGTTTCCAATTTATATCATTGCTATCACATATTTACAGACCCGACTGTTCTACTGAGCATCATATTATCGCAGATTTACACAGTGGGTGTACTCGTGATATCACTTGTTTCAACTTACACTATTTTTCAACTTATACGTTACTTTCCTACTAACATTACACCCGTTTCCACTTTATATCATTGCTATCACATATTTACAGACCCGACTGTTCTACTGAGCATCATATTTTCGCAGACTTACACAGTGGGTGTACTTGTGATATCACTTGTTTCAACTTACACTATTTCTCAACTTATATAATATTTTACCACTAACATTACCCACGTTTCAACTTTATATAATTCTTATCACATACTTACTGTTATGATATTCTTTGAAATAGGGCTGAAGGCACAACGCAACATTGCACTCTGCACATTCGTACCTTGTGTCTTTTCTCTGAGTAACTGGTCTTACTGTCGAGTGCTTGCATACATGGCAGCGGCGCTGGGGTTTACGACGGTTTGGTTGGGAAGGGATAGTCCTCGGGTAGGGGCGTCCTGCGAGGCGTAGGGGAGTCTAGGCAGCCATGGGGGTGTGGGTGTGGTGTGGGGGCCTGTCCTGTGCATACCTGGCGATAATTCACAAGACAACTCCCTCACAAACCCCTCAAAGGTCTCAGAGATTCCCGTTGTCATGGCGTGGAGGTAGTGTGTGTTGAGGACTGTGATGTCGAGCAAGTGGAAGAAGAGCTTTTTGTACCACTTCATCGTGGTCCTGGCACAGTCCACACTGGAAATCATGGAGTCTGATCCACTTGCCTCATGTTGAGATTATAGTCCAGTACCGACTCAGGTTTCCAGACGTGGCGCCTCCTCTCGCGCGGTGATCAACAGAGTCTGTGCAGTGCATCAGGGGGGTGTGTACAGTCGACAGGATGCAAACTTCCCTGTTGTGGTTCCACAGGGTGGCAAGGATGTTATTTGCCTGGAAGAAAACCACCTCGTTCTTGTCAAGTTTCCTCCCTACCTTGACCATATGGGGACAGTTTCTCTTTACTGTACCACAGACTCCGGTGTCGTGTTGGTGGAGGAACCGAGTGAGAAGAGGGCTAGTGTACCAGTTGTCCAGGCACAACACATGACCACGATGAAGGTACTCCTCTATCATTGTCTTCATCACGGCCCCTGAGAGTCCAATACTATGATCTTCTGTTATGTCTGTCTGTGCACCCATGTACAAGACTATGTCTTGCACATAACCAGTCTTACAGTCACACATAACAAAGATCTTGAACCCAAAATGGTGTCTCTTGCTGGGTATGTACTGGTGAAAGGAAATATTGCCTCTCCACAACGCAAGATTCTCGTCTATGACGAGGTCTCTGTAAGGATAAAATGACGAGCGGAACATTTCCCGTAGGTGATCAAAGACAAGCCTAATTCTCCTCATTTTGTCTGTGTTATTAGCATTAGCAGGGTCGTCTGCATCAAAAAAGTGGAGGCGGCTGAGAATCTGCTGGAATCAATTACAACCCATTACCTTTCCGAAGAAAGGTGTGCTGGTCATTGGGTCTGTGGTCCAGTACGCAGGAATTTTATTTTTTCTTACAGCACCCATCAAGAGAACCAGGGCAAAAAATAAGAACATCTCAGCAAGGGTTACAGGATAGTCATATTGCTGGGAGTGCCTGCTTGTTGTACCTAAACGTTCACTTTCACGGTGCTGGCTTCTTGCAAAGAGGTTCGTCTGCTCCATTATGGGGCCCACAAACTCCTCCCCAAAGAACAGGTGGAAGAAATCCACCCTAGTGGAGCCCGCATGCATACCTCGAGCCGTGCAACCAGACTGCCACTCCTCAGTGAAAGGGTGAATGATAGGAGTAAAATTACTCCCATCTTCCCAGTTCCACGACACACTACCATTTCCAGCCTCGTCCCCATCGACGCCTTCGTCAGGGTGGGGAGGGGAGGGTGGTGGGGGAGGTTGGGGAGATGGAGAGCGGCGCCCTTCCTCACTCGCACTTCTCTTCCCTCTCCCTTTTCCTTTCCCCTTTCCCTTCCCTTTCCTTCCTTTCCCCCCCACATCATGGGGCTGTGGGGAGGAAGTGAGGGAATATTGTGGGGCGAAAGACGTGCTAGGGAGCGTCTCCACCTCTCCTTCCCAATGCCCACATACACCATGTGCTCGTGCTGCCTCCCTCACACCACTTTCCCTTTCACAGCTCACTCCCGCCACACCACTTTCCCTTTCACCCCGCACTCCCGCCACACCTCTTTCCCTTTCACCCCTCAGTTCTGCCACACCACTTTCGCCTTCCCCAGACAATAAAGAAGGACCATACCTGATTTGCCTTCTTGCCGCACCTTCACATCCTCGAGGTGAAATTTTCTCCCTCCTCAACCACGAGGTAACATCACATTGTACACCGCCGTCCTTGTCCTTGTCCTCATCAGAATCTCTCTCTAGGGGCTGGAGAGAGGTCCATGCATGTGTATGGGGTCCAGGCTGGCCTTCCCTCGCCTTACGGTATGTAACATACAGCTTTTTCCTCGTCGAAGGGACCTCCTCATCACTGTTGGTTATTTCCTTCTCTGGCTGCACATAATCCCTATCCTTCACATCGTCATCCAGTGGAGAATCACTATCTCCAGTGAAGGCATCCAGGGCGGATCGTATTTCGTCCTCAGAGAGACCTTTACGCTCCATGTCTGACCTGGGTCACTGCTAACAGGTGAGTGACCGAGACAAGGGCGCGCGTGGGTCACGCGGGGTCTGGGAGGCTGCCTGCCTGGTGGCAGTTAGGGGAGGCTTGCCTAGGTGGGCAAATTGAAAATCTCGCGCGAATTTTGAAAATTGTGCAAATTATGGACTTTGCAATTTCGGCGCATTAAAGTACATCGATGGGATTGGCAGTGACAAAACGTGTGGACGTTAATTCACGTCAACGGGACGCTGTGGGTTAAGACAAAATATATGTAGGTAAATGACCTTTAAAACAAAAACCACATATATATTTTGCTTTTCTGGATAAAAAAGGACCTATTTTATAACTAGTACTCAGTAAAGTTAGAATTTTGCCAAAATTGACACACTGTAACTTAATATAGTTTACATGTAACACTATTCGCTCATACGCTGTTGACTCCACCCCTCACTTTTCCATCTACTTCCCGCAGCGTCCATCTCAAAAGTTACTTCAACAATCAAGAGAGGAGTCTATGGCACACTTAATATTTGACTTGGCTGATACCTCTGATTTGGGTAAAAGTAATCTTGTTCATAATGCATCGAAAATCCAGTTCTTACATCTTTCGACCAATTAAAATCTACCATAGGTATATTCTCTAATTTTTAACAATACCCAGCTCAATCCTGCAACATCTTTGAACATACATGGGGTTTCTTTCTCTCGGGATTTATCTTGGAAAGATCGTATTACCTCTCTTTCTAAAATTGATTAGGTGTGCTATATTGACTCTGTACCTTCATTACCCCTGCACAGCTGTTGACTTTAGACAGGGGTTTTATATGCCCTTGTGTACACCACTACTTAAATGTGTGGGGAGGCGTACTGGCTGCCTTCAACCCGTATCTCTTTGCCGTGCTGTTGCATCTTTGTCTCTTTTCTGTCATTAATTCAATGGTCACTGGGCCTCTGAATTCTCTGCTTGCATCCCTCAACCACTACGGGAGGTGGGTAGCACTAGTGTAGATGCAAACTCCTATCCCTTTTCTGTCCAACCCTGTAATGCAAGGGTTAACTGTTAATGCCAGTCCCTTATGTGTGCAGCAGGGTCAGCTCTGGAACTGTCTTCCTCTGTTCGTATTCCCAACTGCCCATGACCTCCGGTCTTCTAAATGCAGTGTGTTCAAGCATGTTGAACAGATCCTCAATTTCGGTATCTATTATCGTGTCTTTATTTTTGCTCTGAGGAAGCAATTTGCAGGCTTGTAGCATTTATTGTTTTTTTCTTGCATTAAGACAAGGAATTGCTGCAATATAGTGCATCATATGTGGAAACTGGGTTTGTTGTGATAGTAAACTAGTATTTTTTGTGTGCAGTTCCTCTCATGCAGTAAGAACTTAACCAAATAAGTGCTTCAGAAAAAAAGAAAATTACGCATGTCAGAAATGGAGATGACCACAGGGATAGCTTAAGTGATCTTATGCGACACAGAAAACGTACTCACAGAGAAAGTAAAGTAATTTTAATGGCTAGTCATGTGTAATAAACTTTGGAATTTCTTTTCTCTCTCCCATCCATCACACTATGATGCACATTGTCACTCTTGATAGGCCAGAAAAAATGGGCACATAAACTGAGTTTGCCAAACGTACAAGGGGTAATGATTCATTCATGTGGCAGTGGCAGGGGACAATGGACAGGAGTGACAAGTCAGGCAAGGGGGAGCATGAGTGTATGCGAGCACGGATTCCCTCTTTGTCCCAGGCTGGGGTGAGGGCCGTGAACTTTAACTACCAATCCACCCCCGTAAGAAAACATCCTTTCGTGACTCACCAAAATACCCCCATTCATCACCTCCTACCTCCACAATGCCTCCACCTACAGCCGACCTGTGGATATTTACAACGGAAAGATCAAGGACAGAATAATCAGGTCTTTCATTGAAAGTTCAGTATACTGTAATTATGCAGCTATGACTGGTTGAGAAAGCCTACGTTTTAGTTAAAAATGCATACGAGAACGGCTTGTCTTGTAAGACCCCCATGGTTTAGGGGTTAAGGTTGAAGTGAACGTAATACTTGGGTCAATAAATTCTGATGCTGTTGGAGATATGATAATGAACAGGAGTCGTACTGATGGTGACTGAAGCCCCGTTCGCTGGGCTTGAGTAGACCTTCATGTTTTGTAGATTGGTACTGTAGGACATGTACTGTAGCACTGGCATTTCATTTGAGATTTTTATTAGAAACTCTTTGTGAGGCACAGGAGGCTAAAAAGGGTTGCGTGAACTAAGACGAATGATTAGAAAAGATTAGAATGTTTAAGTGTTGAAGAAGGGTGGATGTAGTACATAAGGTCAAGATTAATATAAGTTTAGCAAAAGAGTTAATCAATTTTATTTTAACGACAAATAAATAAAAAAGGGTAAGCATACGCCACTTTCAAATACATGTTGTCCTACAAAACAAGTACAAATTAAAATTTTGGCATTACAGATACTTTCATGGTTGTTGAATAACTTACCGTTTGTCAAATGCTGAGGTTTCATCATTTACAACCAAGGTGTTCATCATGGAAAATGTCCAGTGGGAGAAGAGTAGAGCCCCGAGGTGTTTCCTGGGCAGGCGAGTGACCACCAGAAGTCTCGTCGACCACACCAGGAGGCGGCCATTAAGGGACCAGTCAGCGAAGGCCGCGAGAAATGCTGGGTTGTCACTAACCACAACCACCATCACGCACCATGACACCTGCCGCAGCTGTTGACATCACCATGGTACAAGTTAGATGTGTGACCTACTGTACCTGCCTCGGCAGGAATGAGACTGACCAGCCCAATTCACCACTAATGTAAGAATAACCTACCCACCTCAGCAGTGAAGTGAGAGTGACCTACCCGTCTTGGCATTAATGTGAAAGTGAAATATATACCTCACCAGTAATGTGAGAATAACCTACCTGCCTCATCAGTAATGTGAGATTGAATTACCCTCGAAAGCAGTAATGTGAGAGTGGCGAACCCACCTTAGTGGTAATGAAAGAATATCTGACTGCCTCAAGAGTTATGTTGGAGTGACGTACCTGTCACAACTGAAGTGTTAGAGTGACCTTCCCACCTGAACAAAAATGTAAGAGTGACCTACCCGACGAGCCTGGCTGACCACCGGGGAGAGCTGTGCCTGCGTCACGTTAGTTATCTGGCCATCCATGCCCACCTCGAACACACCCACACCCCGTGCCGCTCCAACATCACCAATACTCTAATAAAAAGCAGTATATAATTGTGCAGAGTAAACTGGTTTTTGCAGGGTTAAGAAGCCGGCCAGGAAAGTGTATTATTCCTTTAAAATTTCTTCCTAATTATCTATCTGTCTATCTATAGTCAAACGTCTCAATCCCGCAAGAGAAGGCAACAAACAAATCAGTTCCATGTCGCTCAGTCCGTGGCCATTTTGCCGCCTTCCCCCACCTCTAACCTCCTCTCTCATATAGCTCTCCACTCCATCCCTCCATCGCATCCTTGGTCTCCCTCACTGAGGTGGTTTGGCTACATGGAGAGGATGGAGGCAATCGCTCTGCATCCTCTCCACGTGGCCAAACCACCTCAGTGCATTTCTCCTAACTCTTTTTATCACAACCACATCCACACGACAACGCTCTTTCACTTCACCATTTGTCAGTCTGTCTTTCCATGTAATTACACATGCCTCTCTCAAATAACTCATTTCTGCTGCTCTCACTCTTGACTTATGCCCATCCAACAAGGTTCGAGCTTCACTTCCATGTGTTAGAATTGGTATCACAGTTCTGTCATCCAGAGACTTTTTTATCTCCATGCTCACTTCCCTATTGCATATCACTGCTTTCTAAGAATCAGGGACCTTTCTTTCCTGTTGTACCTCTTCATGGACTCCACCCTCTCATTTTCCATCCATATTCATTACACTACCCAGGTACTTAAATAAACTCACATTTTCCATTCCCTCATCATGCAGCCTCACTGTGCATTGAGTGACGTCATTTCTCTCGAAGACCTTTAGATTTCGTTTCTTACACACTCTCCCAAACTCAGTCAGGAAGCCTTGAAATTCCACTTCGTCAGCAATTAACACTACAGTATTATCTCCAAACAATAGAACAGGGACCTCTCCAACATCTGCTGCCCTACCTTGTATATCTTTTTAGCTCCATTCATATACATACTGAACTACTATGGATACATGATAAATCTTTGTTTCAATCCAAATTTCAGAAAGGAAAATATACTCAGTTCACCATCCACACATACTGCAGTCTTAGCGCCCTGTTACATACTCTTCACGGCATTAAACAGCTTCCCTCTTACTCAATATATTCTTAATATTTTCTGCATTCCTAGTCTACCCACTCGCCCATGTGCTTTCTCTAGATCCATGAAGGTCATGCACAACCTCTTTTCCTTTGTAGAAACTTTTCCACTGAAGTTCTTAGGACGAATGTTTGATCTGCACAACCTCATCTCTTCCTAAAATCTTGTTCTTCTCTAACTCATTTCTCTGTTATTTCCCTAACTCGGTCAATAAGCATCCTACCGTATAATGTTCTTATTATATCTAGAAGACAAATGCCACTATGATTACCACACACTTCTTTTTCCCCTTTTCCTTTATACTGTACAGGGGATATTGTTCCTGACTTCCAGTCCTCTTGGTCTCTACCTTCCTACCACGCCCATCTGCACATCTTCCATATCCACTTTACTAATATCTCTCCCCCATGCTTCCGCATTTCACCACACACTCCATCAATTCCTGGGGTTTCCCCATTTTGACTTCATTGCTTCCACCACATCCATCCTACTGATTACTTCCTCCCTGATCTCCCTCTTCGTCCCAGCTACTCCCCAACCACTTTTGCTCGCACTAGTTTCATCGCCTGTGTTTAAAAATTAGACACTTCACCAGATCCTGTTTCAGAAATCGGTCACTAGGTTCGCTTCCGCCGCCCAGCTCTGATGCGGTTAGGCATAATTTCTTTTTAATTTTGATACAAAGTAAAACATTCCAAAACAGATTTTACTCATGAAATTACTAAGTTCGCATGATATGCTACAAAGAAATTACAATATGGGAGCCTTTTGATTATATATAATATATAATAAGTGTCATATTTTAAACTCAGTTTTCGTCAGTTTATTCATCTCTGTAAACATAACATAGCAACAAAACCTAGGCAATTTTACTAGAACCATCCATAAAACAGGATAACAGTGATTAAAATATTTGTCATTCATTAGCATCCACAAAAGAAAGTAGATATATATAGCCACAGGTTCGGCAACACCTTTCGATGTGTTGACCTCCCTGACGTATGACTTTTCCTAACAATGCCTACCTGTTGGACGTCTTGATTTTAGTAACTAAAGTCCAACATAAATAATACTTTTAAATGTTCCCCTGGCTCCACTGCACACTTTAGTAAGTTTCCACTTCAACTCGTACTATGTTATGATTATAGTGTCGTACCGCACTGCCGTTTGTTTGGATTAATATGGCTGATTCACCAACTAAGCATTCGTTCAGTACATTATTTTCAGTGGAACAGCTTACTTCTTTAAAACATACTAAAATACACACATCGGAAGTCCTGAAAGTTATCTCCTTTTACAAACTTCACACGATTTATTCAAATATATGTAAATAGACAGCACAGTATTTTAGTCCCTAAGCTAAGATTCTCTGAGAGCCTGGTTATTTGTTCTTTATAGGTATATACATATGTGCTGGATCGAATAGGAAAAAAGATTCTTATAAATAGCAGTATTATTATAAACTTAGTCATTAGGTACAATTTCACAGGTCTTTAAACCCCGCAAAAATATTTATTCGAGGCTGGGCGACGCTAGACCACCTGGTGGCAGACCTCTGAAACAGGGTTTGGTGAAGCCTCTAATTCCTTGTAGTGTTCTCTCCGTCTGTTTACTTTTTCTCCCTTCACCACTAGCAGTCTGTCATTTTTATCTTCCACTTCTCTACTTTCTTCTTTATTACTCAGTCTAATTCTCATTACCTCCTTCCTAATCATTTATTACAATACAGTAATGTCTTTGATAAAAGAATAAATTGTTTTACATGTATTACTGATTACTAAAGGACACTTTCAGAGTTAAAACTCAATTCTAGCTGTGAGACCAACACTGTGGTAATGAACAGAGATATCAAAATAATGATCTCATCCAGTTATAGTGTCTTATTTAACATCAGTTAACGTATTCTTTCCAAATACCTTTATTATGGTGCTATTTGCTGCTAAGCTGTCCGTGAGCAGCATTGGAAAACAACTGCCTTGTAGCCAAGTTTCCAACACTGATCCAACCATTGGTGCCGATTCCCACAGACGATCTCTAGAATCTGTAATGAAATAATCTCTCTCTCTCTCTCTCTCTCTCTCTCTCTCTCTCTCTCTCTCTTGTACAGTACGTGATGGCTTCCTCTACGAAGAGTTGTGTCCCCCCCTGTAAGTTTTGAGAAGGACTACCTTGAGTTAAAGGATGAACTTCTCAAATTGAAGCGGGAGGTGGAGGTTCTCAAGCAGAAGTAAAAAATGAGGGAATTGTTGGAGGAGAGAAAAAAAAAAAAAAGGCTGAAGTTTGGACACTTGTTCACAAGGGTGCAACAAAGTTCACCCTTAGGAAAGAAGCAGTGATTAAAAGCCACAGATGCATTCGACGATTTACGGGTCGAAGTGAAAGGAAGGCAGAGAAAGAAGTAGAGGGAAAGGATGGTCAGAGAACTTTCCATACAGGCAAGTCTTCTGAGATCAAGAAAGGTAAGATAAATGTTCTCATTGTTGGAGACTCCCAGGAAAGATATCTTAACAGAGCAATATATACTTCACTCACTAAGCATGTGTGTCTTCCGGGGGCCAGGGTGGGTGATGTGACAGAAAAAATTTCAAATATCACGAAGGATAATGGAGACAAACTCACTGTGTGCCTCAATGTAGGAGGCAATGATAATGGTAGGCGTAAAGGTGAGGTACTATGGCAGCAGTACAAGGTTATGTTGGAGAAGGGGGGCTAAAATGATAGATTTTGATGTGAAAAAAAAAAAAAAACGAAAATAACCATGAAAAAACTCACTGGAGGTCAGAAATGCGTTTTCTGTAGTCCCACCGCCCGCCTGCAGGTGTGTGCGCATGGGGAATCCCCAACAGAGGTGAGAGAAAACCCATTTTCTATGCAAAGTAAACTTAGGTATTCTCGCCAACGGGACTCAGGGAAGGTATCGAATGTTCTTTACATTTTTCTGTCCACTTCACACTCAGTTTTTTTTTTTCATAGTATTTTTATAAAGAAAGCGTCTTTTTTCGCAAATAAATCACTTACTACTGCAACACTATACGTATCAATGTGAATGCATTGTCTTACAGGTACGGGAAAATTTACACAACTTGACTTCAAAATGTACAGCCCTTTCACTTACTCATATGACAAATTATGTACAACATGCCTTCAGTATACACAAACATTATAAGAGTATTTCTGAGCATCTCACTGTGAATACATCGTCTTACATTTATGAGAACATATGTAAAACTTTACTTCACGCCGTTCAGTCCTTACACTTACGAGAAAATCTTTACAATATGCCTTCACTGTGTGTAGTACTTATAACACTTTCTGAGCGTCTTTTTGTCGCTCATGATTACCACACTATTGTTACTCAATACTCAGCGAGAGTGTGGTATTTCTCAAAGCATGGGAATATACACAGTCCTATCTCACACTCTGCACACATACACCTTGAGTCCTTCTGCCAAGTGTGTGGCCTTACAGTGCTGTTTGCATACACATGACACCTCTGCTGGGGATTTTGACGCGTTGCACTTACAGGGACGATCCTGGGGAAGTGTCTAGCGGTGAGGTGGATAGGTGTGGCGGTGGCGAGCAGCACTCCTATCTCCCCCATATTCCCCCAATATCTCCTGCACCAGCTCACGAATATATCCCTCGAAGGTCTCCTGGATGCCAGTGGTATGTGCATGGAGATAGTGAGTGTTGAGGACAGTGATGTCGAGGTGAAAGAAAAATTTCTTATACCACTTCATTGTGGGCCAGGCCAAGTCCACGCTCGAAATCATGGCATCCGATTGATCTACCTGTCACATGTTCACATTGTAGGCTAAGACAGGTTCTTGTTTCCGGACGTGGCGCTGCCCTTCTGCCCTGTAATCTATGCTGTCTGTGCGGTGTACAAGGGGCCGATGAACAGACGAGAGGAGGAAGACTTCGCGGTTGTGGTGCCATCCTTTGGTGAGGATAATATTCGCCTTATAAGAAACAACCTCGTTTTTCTGAAACTTCCTCCCCACCTTCCCCATGTGCCGACGGTTCATCTTTATGGTGCCATGCAGACCAGTTTCTTGCAGGTGAAGGTACCTGGCGAGAAAGGGGCTTGTGTACCAATTATCCGGGTACAGAACATACCCATGATGAAGGAATTCCTCGATCATCGTTTTTACCGCAGCCACTGACAGTCCCAAGCGCCTATCATCTGTGATGTCCATCTGAACACCTGTGTACAGGAGTATGTCCTGCACATACCCAGTCTTATAGTCGCACATCACAAAGATTTGAAGCCAAACCTGTCTTTTGCTGGGGATATACCAACGGAAAGTGATATTACCTCTCCACAATACGAGACTCTCGTCTACAACGAGATCTCGGTGTGGAGAGAAGGAGGTACGGAATTTCTCTTGCAGATGATAAAAAACTAGACGTCTCCTCCTCATCCTGTTCATGTTGTTAGTGTTAGCTGGGTCAAGGGTGTCAAAAAAAAATGTAGACAGCTCAGGATGTACTGAAATCTATTCCTCCCCATCACCTTGCCAAGAAATGTGTCGTCGTTACTGGATCCACAGTCCAATAGGAAGCTGATTTTTTTTTTTTCAATATCTCCATCAAGAGCACAAGTGCAAGGAACACAACGTCTTTTTTTTCAATATCCCCATCAAGAGCACAAGTGCAAGGAACACAACGTCTCACTCAGTGTCACGTCAGGTTTAAACAATCGGCTGTGTGGTGTCTGTGTGTTTCCCCATGCTAAAATGCTGCAAAGGCATTTGTTAGGGTAACAATTTTCAATAAAAAGTCCACAGGGAAGTACTTCCTAAAAATGTCCAGCCTACTTAAACTATGGTTTAGCTCTGGAACAGTACACCTGGCCTCATTCTCGTGGGTGAATTGATGAATATGGGGGACAAAGTCACTCCAGTCCTCCCACTCCCACGTCATTTCCTCCTCATCATCCTCATCGCCTCCATCGTCCTCGGGCCGTGGGGAATTGTGGGGAATGGGGGAACAATTTCATGTGCGGTGCTGGGTGTGAGGAAGGCGAGAAGACTTTGTCATGAGGTGCTAGTCTGAGCTGGGTCACGTGGGGGTGAGGGAGAGCACAGGCGAGATGACCCACTCTCCTCCAACAATGGAATTTTCCCAAATTGGCCCCTCTTCCTCCTCACACTTTCCTCCTCACGTAGGGAAATCCTAGGCTTCCCAAACCACCTCTCAACAGCAGAACTACCTTCCTCCTCGCCTTCCTCCTCATCGTCATGACGTGCAAGGCGACGACGTGCAGGTGGCCTCCTGCCACGTGTTGCCCTAGCATACCCCACATACCTTGATTTTTGTTGTGAGGGAATATCCTCATCACTAGTTATCTCCTCATCAGGCTGGACGTAGTCTTTGTCCTGCACGTGGTCGTCCACGTCACTTTCCCCAGTGTAAAGGACTTTCAGAAGCTCCTGAATCTCCTCGTTTGAGAGACCGCTGCAAGACATCACTACACTGTATGATAGACACAAGCAGAGTGAGGCTGAGCGAGTGTGAGGAGGGATCACGTGGTTTTATGGGCCTGACCGCCTGAGGGCAGATGGATGAAAGGTTGGCCTACAAGCACACCAACTTTTGTGCATGTAGCTTGAAAAAAGCGGCCACAATGAATTTTTGAAATTTAAGCCATTTTAAAATGGCACTGGCACTAGCTGCGGTATTACATCAGACCATTTTAAAACAGCACTGGCATGCAATGGGTTAAGGAGAGGGGTGGGACCCTTGTAGTACTCAATGTTTTGCCTAGGAGGTGCACTGGGAGGAATGGTTGAGCAGGGCGATAGGTTTTGACTGCCTCCATGAAAGGTATTGCAGAGATAATGCAATACCTTTCATAGACAGCTGGGACCGGTTTTATGGACGGATTGCCATGTATAGTTGGGATGGGACTCAGTAGGCAGAGGATTACTGTTTTAGCTAGAAAGATAGTTAGGGAGTAAGAGGGTTTTTTTCGAGGCTGAGAATTTGATGTACAGGAAGTTACAGCAACAAAACTCAGAAATCATTATCATCATGTCTGGATAGATGCATCAAGACTTGCAAAAGTAAGAACAACAGTTAAACCATTAGTGTAGATACATCCACTCAGGAACCTCAAAATGAGCAGGCGATGATAGAGGACAGAGCAAGCGATGATAGAGAGGCGATAAGTGATAGTACAAAAAGCTGTTGTTATATTAATAAAGATTTCCCAGTTAGTAACAAAATAAAAAATTTTATGTCCCAAGGTAGAGGCATAACTACTCGTAATAACCTGAAAGTGTACCACAAAAACAGCAGGAGTTTACTTAATAAACTGGATGAACTGAGGGATTTAATTTGTACACAGAAAAATATACATTGCCATTATTAGTGTAACTTGGATGAATACAGATACTTGAGAATTTTTACCAGAATATCAGATTATGGGCTATAATATTTCAGTGTCATACTATCTGTGAAGAAATGGGGCAGGGTTGCTATTTCTGTAAAGGATTCATCAACCCCTACGTGGCCGCCAGCGTCGCATGACACTTGGCCAATAAATGACCGCAAGTGTTGTTTGAGCACGGCCTATAAAAAACGGCGAAAATTGTTGGGAAGTGAACAACTGATCTACATCTCCAGACTGACCTACGCTACATTCCCATACACCTCATCAAGCAGTTCAGAGCCTGTTGCTGTGATGAGTGGATTTTCGATTTTTTCGTTCCTGGCCATGCCTAAACAAGCATAACTACACCCATTATCTCTACCCAGGCAGAGAATATTATCTTTGTCCTCTCTTGCAAAACACAAACAACCACCTGTTTACAATTATGAATTAGTACAGGCACAAACAAGAAACACATGATAATGAGAGAAAAATACATTTTTGTCTTGGTATTTCTACCTATTTGCTCAGGTTTGTCGTACTGGTTTGGATCATTCAATGCAGTGCAACTTGTAGAAAACTGAAAACTTTCGGGAAGTGAACGAACATCTGGGACATGAGACTGACGTTCACTTCATGCTCTCACATCTCATTAGTCAGTTCACCACCTGCTGCCATGACGAGTGGATGTACGATATTTTGCTCGTGGCCATGGCCAAACACATATAGTTACATCCATATCTCGACCCAGACAGAAAATATCATCTTTCTCCTCCCTTGCAAAACACACACAACCACCCTGTTTACGAGTATAAATTAACACAGGCATAAAGAAAAAAGACATGAAAATAAAAGACAAATTAATTTTTGCTTGATATCTTTACCTATTTGCTCAGGTTTGTTGCACTATTTTGAATCATTTTACATATTCTTTGTCTTTTACAAGCATAACATGAAAGTTTTCTGTGTTCACGTGATCCTTTCGTGGGTGGAAAGACCTTCCTTCCCTTCCTGCTAATCAGCTCGTGCGAGGTGCGAATGGCAGGTCGTCTCGTAATTCTGACCATGTCAAGTGTTGGGAAACATCCAGCTGTACCCTTTTTCCTTACCCAGGCAGAAAATATCATACTTTCCCACACTCACGACAGACAGACAGCAACATATATTGCGAAAATAACAAGGGAAAATGAAAGGGAAGGGTGAACGTGTTATTACTGAAATACTATGTTTTCCCCCGTCTGTAAACGTATTTATTTCTGCTTTGTCTCTCCATTCGTAATAATTCGACTCATTCTTAGTTTTAAAACTGCATTACGATTCTATTTCTAGCCATGCACATGGTGTGGGAGCGCAAGCTGCGACTCAACTCCTCTATTCCTAAACGGATCTGACCCTCCACTTTCATCCTCCGTGGGAGAGCCTAGCCTCAGGGGACGAGCAATTTTCTCATTTAGGACTGAAAATTCAACCCTTTCACTCCCTTTTCCAAGCATGGGCACAACGATAATGTAAAAAAAAATAACACTATTGTAAACATATTTCAAAAAGGTGAAAAGATATTCATATATATATATTTTTTAGCCAATCCTAACATATTATATACTGAAATCATTCGATATCATCATATCTAATATATGCGCAACATTTCAGCACCATTCACATTGTTTTGGGGGTAAAAAAAAATGATAACACGTGTGATGTTGCAATGCTGCAGCACCTTGCGACGGCAGATATCAGTTGCCGATATTTCTGCAACTTTGATGCTCCATCGCAAGCCACAGAATGGGATTTGCACTGTTAGGTGTGACTGAAATTTCTCTTCAATATGGCAAGAAAAAAATCAATTTTCGAAACTTCAGAAAATGGCCCCAGTGTCGGCTTGGGGTACACGTAAAATTCTGGACCCACGGCCACAGAGGGGTTAAACTATTACAATAAAGCAGATATTAAAGTAAATAGGGACACGGAAAGTGTCTGGGCTGAAATTAGAAACAACAGGGAGAAATTAGGCTTAGGAGCTATTTACATATATACAAAATTAAGTAGGACAGATACTAAATACCTCTGGGAGGAAATTAGGAAAGCGTCACACTCCCTCTTAGTAATAATCGTAGGGGATCTTTATCTGCCAAGTATAGATTGGCGAAATTATACAGGGGATGTAGAGTCACAGGACTTTCGAGAGGTTTCACAGGATAGTTTCCTTTATCAGAATGTCAGGGAGCCCACCAGAGGTAATAATATACTAGAATTTGGTTTTAGCTAATAAAGAAAATGTCGTAAGTGATATAGAGATTGTTCATGCAGCGTCCTCCATACAGATGTATGACTTATCCCTAAATCAGCAGCCATTGCACGAGTACTAGTGCGAGGATTTTGTGCAACCGCCTTCAGAATATGTTCCACATTATCTGCTGTACGGGCATGAGGTGGCCTTCCTGCATCATTCATATGTGGAGTAACCCTGCCTCTCTCTCTAAGCCTCCTATGAATGGTGGCAAACATTGTATGATGAGGATGCCGTCGGAGGGGGTACCTTGCTACATAAATTCGCAATGCTGCTCGACTATTTCCCTCTGTTGCACCGTAGGCCATATGCATGTCTGCCATTTCTGGGAAGGTGAACCTTGCCATGGTTTGAAGCCAGTCTGTACACCATAATAGTGTATTAGAGACAAGGAGTGCATCAATTTAATGATCAGGTCCCATTATCATTTCATTCGCATATTTCTGTAACTCCTTAACTATCGGTTATGTAATTATGACGTTGTTTCAAATAAGGGAGGTCATCAAGCTCGTCATTACATACAGTTTTGGTCCCCTTATTACAGAAAGGATACAGAAAAACTGAAAAAGTTCAAAGTCACATCACGAAAATGATGCTGCGACTTATGAAGGCATTAAGGTCTGTTGCTGTTTGTCTTCCTATGTAATCCTATGTACTCCTAGTTACTGTACCCTTGCTCACATGGGGTTCTTGTTCTTGGTGGAGTTACAGTCACTGGGCAGACGCCCGTGCACCTAGAAGTCCCTATTTACGTGGGTAGTATCAAGCGTTGATGTGATTAAAGGCCAAGGATGGAGAAGTTACTTCTATCGTATCTGACATTTCATGAAACTCAAAGCCTCGGGATCAATTCAAGGCCTACGGATCTGCTCGAATCCTGTGATTGAGATAATGTTAAGCGTTCAGACACTTGGCTAAGGCGTTGCCTTCGTCACAGCTGGTAATATCTCTGTTTATCATTTCACAGCAGCGAGTTGAGTAAAGAATAAATGCAAAAGTGGTATGTTCCATTGGACAAATGTATTCCGTTTCATATGTCTTCCGTAGCATTATTTTCAAACTGGATAAGATTTTTAGTTTTCATTGACGGTTATTAACAACATCATTTTTTTTTTCCAAGTTATGTAAAATCGATTTCAGCACTTTCTGCCAGGATCCTACCAAGTCCTGTAACTCTCTTATAATACGTTTCGTTTTTTTCTTGCTTAGGTATTTTTACATAGAATCTGTTCATCTATTTACTCACAAAGTTTGTCGGTATAATAGCTCACACTGCACACTCAGTCCTGAAACTTTTCTGACACCTCGTATATATATATATATATATATATATATATATATATAAAAAAGAGGTGTGTCAGAAAAGTTTCAGGACTGAGTGTACTGTGTGAGCTATGAGTGGGAAAGGGATTAGCGGGTTGCATCACCATGTGACATAATATCCAGGGAGTATATGACTGTGATCTCAGCTCCCTGCAGCCATTGATCATTTTTTTCACATGCTTTTGTATACATGTCCTCTGTTTCAGGTCGTCAAGCGATGAGCACAGAGCAACGAACCAACCTGAAGTTTCTGGTCCGGTTGGGGAAAACTCCATCTGAAGCACTGGGAATGCTGCACCAAGTGTACGGAGATGAGACTATGTCACACTTACTTGTTTTTGAGTGGTACAAGACGTTCAAAGATGGACGGGAGGATGTGGAAGACGACCCCAGGAGCGGAAGGCCTTCAACGAGCAGGACCGAGTGTGTCAGGCAGATTGTGCGTGGCGATTGTCGGTTGACTGTTTGACTGATCGCAAAAGAGCTGGGCATAAACCGGGACAGTGTCTGGAAGATTATCATTGAAGATTTGGGTATGCGAAAAATCTGCACAAAGATGGTGCTGAAGCTGCTGAATGATGACCAGAAGGATCGGCGCATGCAGGTGTGTCAGGACATCCTCGAGCGTCTTGAAACCGAACCAGACTTGCTAGGGAGAGTCATCACCAGTGATGAGTCATGGATCTTCGAGTACGACCTGGTGACCAAACGCCAGAGCCTTCAGTGGAAGAGTCCGATGTCGCCAAGGCCGAAGAAAGCAAGACAGTCAAAGTCCAAAGTCAGTCATGTTGATCGCATTCTTCGATGTGAGGGGCATCGTCCTCACTAAGTTCTTGCCACAGGGCCAGATGATTAACCAGCATGCCTACAAAGGGATCCTGCAGTGTTTACTTCGTTCAGTGCGCGAGAAGAGGCGAGAGTTGTGGCAGGACAACTCGTGGCTGCTTCACCATGACAACGCGCCTGCTCACAGTGCCCTGAGGATCCGACAGTTCCTGGCCAAGAGGAACATCGCCGTGCTGGAGCAACCTCTCCACTCACCTGACCTGGCTCCGTGTGATTTTTTCCTCTTCCCCAAGCTCAAGGGGGTCATCAAGGGGAACCGTTTTGAAGACGTGGAAGACATCAAGATGGCCGTGACGACAGAGCTGTGGAGGATCCCGGAAGAATCCTTCCAGGAGTGCATGGAGACATGGCAGAGAAGGATGGGAAAGTGCGTTAGACTCCAGGGGGATTCCTTCGAATGGGACAACTCGTAGTTGTAGTTTGGATTTGAAATATATCTTTTGTGACATCAGTCCTAGAACTTTTCAGACACACCTCGTGTATATATATATATATATATATATATATATATATATATATATATATATATATATATATATATATATATATATACACAGGGTGTTTCAGAATTATACCGACTAAGTAAATATAGGTAGTGATCATAGAATGGTGAGTTGCACAGCCGGATTCAATTTCAGAAATGAAAGAAAGAAGATGATTAAAGATAAAAAGATATGCCCAGTAAAAGTAAAGGAAAACAAAGCAGCCTTTCACTTGGAAATAAGGAACAGATTTCAGGCTCTAAGTAATGCTGAATGTGACATTGATGAGCTGAATGACAGACTAACAAAAGTGCTAAGGGAATCAGCAGAGGTAGAAGGAAATCCTAATACAACCAAAGCCAAGAAGTATTCAGCAAACACACTCGAGCTTATGAAATAAACGAAAGGAAATGAAAGTAAAGACAAACAAAGACGAAATAGAACGAACGGAATTAAATAAGCTTATCAACAAAGGACAAAGAGAAGAAAAAAGAAAGAGAAACATGGATCAGATCAAAGAAACCATCAAAAATAGAAAAAAGTCTGAAACAGGTCCAAAGTAAAATGACACTAAGAAAGCAACAAGGACATCACTGAAAGAAAAAAGCGGTGAAATCATTAACTGCAGAAATAAAATGGTGAAGAGAGTTGGAGAATTTTACAAAGAACTGTATGCATCAAAGACAGTAATACCAATAGCTAACTATTCAGTTGACACAATTGAAATACCTGAGGTAACACTAGACGAAGTAAATATTTGTCTTGAAAGTATAAAAGGAGGGAAGGCTCCGGGAGAAGTTGAATCGTAACAGATTTACTGTTGGATGCCAGAGTAGAAGTACAAAATAGGCTTGCTGACTTATTTACCCACTGTATAAAACAGAAGAAAATTCTCAAACATGGTGTAATGTAATAGTTTTTGTACTCTACAAAAAAAGGTGACTCAAAAGATCTTAGTAACTATCGACCCATTAGCTTATTATCAGTCATTTACAAACTCTTCATTGAAGTCCTTACGAACAGGATAACAACAATTTTGGAGGAAAACCAACCTCGTTAACAGGCAGGATTCCGAAGCGGGTATTCGACCATTGATCATCTACATGCAATGAACCAGCCAATTGAGAAAACAATAGAATATAATAAACTACTCTGCTTAGGTTTTGTTGATTACGTAAAGGCTTCCGACTCAGTGGAACAATTATAAATTCATTGCGAGAACAAGGAGTGAATGAGAACATTATAAACCTGCCCGAAATCATATTTAAAGAGGGAACTGCTACATTTAAATTACATAAGGACTCAGAAAAAATTAAGACTGAGAAGGGCGTGCGTCAGGGAGATACATTTTCACCAAAATTATTTACAGCATGCCTAGAAAGTATTTTCAGAAAGCTAGACTGGGAAAACAATGGAGCGAACATTGATGGAGAAAAGCTAAACCATTTAAGATTTGCAGATGACATTGTCCTAATCTCAGAAACAGCGGAGGCATCAGGGGGAGGCGTGGCTCAATCGGTAGAGAGTTGGCCTGCATTCCTAATGGACCCAGGTTCAAACCCCGCTGGGGCAAGGAACAGTTTAAGAATTTGAATTTCATGAATATCAGACTTTACTGATCTACCAGAAGACCCCCCGACATGTCGTAAAAATACCCCCGCTAATACCAATACACCAGTCCTATATGAGACAGCCCTAGCATGTATTCAGTATGGACGGTGGGTGTTAGCGCCGAAGTGGTGACATGTAGAGGTGTACGGTACGTAGGAGGACTACTGGGCCTTGAGAGCAGACTGTGAGGCCTATGCCCAGAGTCGGTCACATAAAAAAAAAAAAAAAAAGAGAGAGAGAGAGAGATGTTTAATGACCTGAACAGAGAAAGTCTGAAAGTAGGACTGAAGATGAACCCAAGTAAAACTAAAGCAATCTTTAACCCACAAACACCAAAGAGCGTTATCAGAATAAGCAATGATATTCTTGAAGAATTTAAAGAGTACAACTACCTGGGACAAATACTGTAATTAACGAAACATCACAATAGCGAAATAAAAAGATGCATTACAATTTGATGGAAAGCTTTCGGTAAACATAGACTATATGAAAAGTAGCTTGCCATTTTGTATGAAAAGAAAAGTATATAATGAATGTATAATTCCAGCTATGACGTATGGTTGTGAGACCTGGAAACTGACAAAATCAATGGACAATAAATTAATCCCTTCTCAGAGACCAATGGAAAGGTCAATGTTAGGAATATCTTTAAGAGACAGGAAAAGATCAACTTGGGTGAGAGAGCAAACTAAAGTCAACGATATTGAAGAAGTTATAAAAGAACAGAAATGGAGGTGGGCAGGCCATATACCAAAAATAAGGGATAACCGATGGAGTAAGAAGCTGACGGACTGGACACCAAGAGAATGTAAGCATAGCAGAAAAAGGCCAGACAGGAGATGGAGAGATGAGATAGAGAAATTTGCAGGGAAAACGTGGCAAAGATTGGCTCAGTCAAGGAATTCGTGGAAAAGGTTGGGGGAGGCCTTTGTTCAGCAGTGGACTAGTTAAGGCTGATGATGATATATATATATATATATATATATATATATATATATATATATATAGATAAATATAATATAATATAATATATATATATCTATATATATATATATATATATATATATATATATAATATATATATATACATATATATATATATACATATATATATAATATATATATATATATATATATATATATATATATATATATATATATATATATATATATATATATATATCATTCAGTTATATATGTATATAAATAAATAAACATACATACATACATTTAAATACATTACATATAGATATATATGGAGCCTCTGTGGTACAGTGATCAAGTGTGCATTTTCGTACACTGGAGAGCGAGGGTTCACGCCCCGCCAGGGTAATAAATTTTGGAAGTGTTCTCCCGGCCATGAACTGCTTTGTCATACACCAGGGGTGCTGTGGTTGAATCAGTGTTGCATACTGTAAAGTATGCTTGCACCCAGACGGCTTGCGCTGGCCGATTACACTTGGTTCACAGACTACACACACATCCGAAGCCATTACAACACTACAATCACGCTTACAAGCTTTTCTCACCCTACATACAATCTCTACGAGACAGCCTAAGCCACTTGGTAGAGATACATAGGCTGTATCGTCCCTACTTCGGTAGGATAGGCCGGTCCTGCAGTGGATACTCAAACGGCTGATGATGATGATGATATACTATATATATATATATATTGTATGTCTAGGTTATATGTGGTCCAGTCGGGAACAGGGTCATGGATAAATGATCCTTTCCTGGAACTGGCCAGAGAAGTAATTGGTTCTTGGGGGTAATTAGACCCAAATTCTCTCGGGCATGGAAGCATACATTCCTTTCTCATTTCCTTTGACTAATGCAAGAAAGCCTTGGCTTAATCACGCTTGTTCTAATACTGTCCGCAACAAGGAATGGGATTATAAGTGGTAACAGAGCCAACTGACCCCTGAATCAATTGTTTTTTATGTTTCTCCTCGGAATCGTACCAAGTCTGTTCTTAGCTCTACTAAAAATAATTTCATCAATACTAAATGCTCTCAACTCTCCAACTCGAATTCTTCCCGCTCCTTTTGGTACCTTGCCAAAAACCTTTCTAACAACTTTACCTCATCATCTTTCCCTCCTCTTTTCTACTCTGATGGCTTTGTAGCTATTTCTTCTACTGATGAAACAGATCTCTTTGCTCAGACTTTCTCCTCCAATTCCACTGTAGACGATTCCGCTGCTGATCCTCCATTACATTCCCCCTCCGACTTCTTCATGGCTGACGTTAAAATTTCTTCAGGTAATGTATTTTCTGCTTTCACAGGCCTCAATAATAACAAGGCAAATGGGCCTGATGGAGTCCCTCCTGTTTTTCTCAAGAACTGTGCTTCTGTGCTTACACCCTGCCTAGGCAAAATATTTTGTCTTTGTCTTTCAACTTGTACCTTTCCTTCTTGCTGGAAGTTTTCTCTCTTTCAGCCAGTCCCAAAGAAGGGCGACCATTCCTAACCTTCTAACTATCGTCCAATTGGTTTAACATCCTGTATCTCAAATGTTTTCGAGTCAATTCATAATGAAAAAAATTTAAGGCATCTTTCCTAGCATATCCTTCTTTCTGATCGTCACTATGGGTTCCGTCAGGGACACTCCACTGGCGATCTTCTCACCTACATTTCAGCCTCCTGGTCATCCTCCTTTCGGGACTTTGGCGAAAGCTTTGCCATTGCACTTGACATCTCAAAGGCCTTTGATCGAGTCTGGCGTAAATCTTTATTTTCCAAACTGCCCTCTTACGGTTTCTATCCTTCTATCTGTCCCTTCAACTATAGCTTCCTTTCTGGTCGTTCTATAGGCGCTGTTGTAGAAGGCCATCGTTCTTCACGTAGATCTATTAACAGTGGTGCTCCTCAGGGTTCTGTCCAATCACCAACTCTCTTTCTTATAATCATCAATGATCTTCTAAGCTGTACACTCATATGGTGATGACTCCACCCTTCACCTTTCCATTCGGTTCCCACAACGTCTATCTCAGCAGTTACTTCAACAAACAAGGGATGAGGCTGTGGCACACCTAATGTCTAACTTGGCTCCTGTCTCTGACAGAGGTAAAAATAATCTTGTTGTTTTTAATGCATCAAAGACTCAGTTCTTACACCTATCCCGACAAATCTCCCATAGGTGTACCCACTAATGTTTAATAGTATTCAGCATAATATGGCATCACCCTTGAACATGTTTGGGTTTTCATTTACTCGGGACTTATCTTGGAATGATGATATTGCATCTCTTGTAAAATCTGCTTCCAAGAGATTACGTGTGCTAAACCGACTCAGTCTCTTCCTTACCTCTGCACAATTGATTCTATACATGGGTTATATCCGACCCTGTGTGGAGTACAACTTTCACATGTGGGGAGGTTCCCCACGTACATCTCTTCTCAATAGGGTGGAGTCAAAGGCTTTTCGCCTCATTGGATCTCCTCCCCTTGCTGGCTCCCTTCAAACTCTGTCTCTTCTCAGCGTTGTTGCACTGTTGCGTCTTTGTCTCTTTTCTGTTGCAGCTTCAGTGGTCGCTGCTCCTCTTAGCTCTCTGCTTGCTTTCCTCCACCTCTGCAACATATGCCACTCTCATCCCTTTTCTGTCCAGCTTTCTAATGCAAGAGTTGGCCGTTGCTCCCAGTCCTTCATTTGTGCAGCAGGTCAACTCTGAAACCATCCCCCTCTGTCTATATTTCCTACTTCCTATGATCTCCAGTCTTTCAAACAGAGTGTGTCCTGACATCTCGAAATGATCGGATCTTGAATTTGTCTCTCTCTTGTATTTTGCTTTTCTCTTGGAAGGAACAGTTTGCTGGCTCTTAGCCTTTGGTTCCTTCTTCCTCACATTTGAAAAAATGCGAACATAAGTTTATAAATGACTAAATATAGATCCCAGTGGCAAATCATTTTTATTAAAACTTTCCACATCCCTGTGGGAGGTTATATTTTTCTAGTGATTAATATTATTATCACTTTAGTATAGGAGCGATATTTGAAAGGCTATTCGGGCTAGTGTCTTGTAACTTGGCCAACTTAGAGAGCTGTCCATTTCTTTTGGACAAAAACGGTGGCATTCTGTCAACCAGCTTTCCGGATGTTACCCTGAACATGGAAAAGTGATTCAGCCATCCCATTTCAAGAACCACTTAAGCTAGGAAGCTAAAATTTTACTGCAACATAAACTCAAGGCAGATGCATTGGAGAAAGCAGTGTGGTGCTAATTGGTTGATTATTCTCTGAGATTGGCTGGGGTAAAAAAAAACAGCTTTTCCCTATACTTCAGTGTCACCTAATTTTCAATGAAGGATTTAAGCTACTGCCACCAAACATAGTCAACTAATAGACTATGATGCCTGCGATGACATGCACAATACCAGTAACCTTGACCGCAAGGTCCCTTTATAGCTCGGTTTCTAGTAGGTAATGGCTGTGGGAAGTTCTTTATTAAAATATTCTTTGGACAATTTTGCCATGTTTTGGTTATTACTATTAATGTTATCATTATTAACTATAATAATAATAATAATAATAATTATTATTATTATTAGAATAATAATAATAATAATAATAATAATAATAATTATTATTATTATTATTAGAATAAGAATTAGTATTAGTATTAGTATTAGTATTATTATTATTATTATTAGAATAAGAATTAGTATTAGTATTAGTAAATAATTCCTGTAATATCCAGACACGCACTATCTGGATTTCGAACTACCCATACATAATGGCCTGGGACTACAGAACCCGAAAATGACCCCCAAAATGTTAAAAAAAAAAAAATCCGATTTTTTCCCACCCGTAGTTTGAATTTGGCACGCGGCACAGACCAGCTGTGTTTTGCTGTCTAGTTCCCCCGACGTCCGGCAGGGCAACACTGCCTCCTTCCCATTTCCTGCTCATCCATCGTCGTGAGTGCATGCTCGTCACCATGGCCACCCACGTGCTTGCTTTTGTGTTGGTGTCCTACCTGCTGGAGACCCCGCTGTTCCTTGGCTTCCTCTTCCTCGTGTCTCGAGAAGAGAAAACAAGTGGTTCTGACTCTGGAGAAGAAGAGGGAGATATTGGACAAGGTGGATGGGGGATGGTCGACGTCATGCATACTCCATGAATTCAACCTGGCCTGCTCTACATTGTTTGATATTAAGAAATCCTGGGACAAGCTTACCCAGTACATGGTTGACTTTGTATTGAAGATCAAATGCAACGTGGAGAGGAAGGTTATGTTCACTCCCCGTTTTGCAGAAATCGACCGCTGCACGCTGATTTAGTATCATCAACAACGTGCCACAGGTGTGCTGGTGCATGGTATGGAGCTGAAGGTTGCTGCTGAGAAGTTCGCAAGGTTACACGACACCCCAGACTTCAAAGCATCTGAAGGTTGGCTCTTCACTTTCAAGTTACAGCGTGGTCTTACCAATCGTAAGGCCCATGGCGAAGCTCTGGACGTCAACGAGTAGGGAGTAGAGGTATTTTGGCAGAGATTGAAGGGTTAATCGACAGGGATGGCCTCACTCTTGGTAAAATCTACAACGCTAACAAAACTGGTCTATTCTATTGCCCAATGCCAATGAACACTCTAGCTGTGGAGACAGAGAAGCGAGTTCCTAGCCACAAGCTTTGCAAGCAATGTATATCTGCTTTGTGTTGTGTTAATGCTAACGGCATGCACCGGCTCAAGCCCATTATTGTTGACCGTGCAAAGCAGCCTCGGTGTCTTTCGAAGGTGATGGTTGTCTTTCTTGTTGTTTGGTACTATTCTTTGAAGGCTTGGTTCACAGCCAAGACCTTCGAAGACTGGTTTCACTGCCACTTCGTCAGGGAGGTCATCCATTACCAGACGAACACACTGGGAATCCTGCGTGATCAGGTAAAGGCTCTCCTTCTTCTGGACAATGCACCTGCGCATCCATCCGACAAGGAGTTGGTGGCTGAGAATGGCTGCATTAGGTGCTTGTTTTTGCTACCTAACATGACTACTCTCATCTAACTAATGGACCGAGGAGTGATCATCGCAACGAAGAGGCTGTACTGTCAAAAGTTCCTGGATGAGGTGATGGTTGATCCCGAGGACGACGATGAGCGCAGGGAGGGACGGGACACGCGAGGCCAGTGGACTTTGGAAAATCTTCGCTGCTAAAACGTAATGGTAGCCATCTACAACTGGGCCAGTGTATGGAGGGAAGTCTCTGTCAAGACTCTGAAAAGTGGTTGGTCTCGTCGGCTTCTCGATGATGAAGGCGATCCTGGGTATCAGATCATGTCTGATATCGAGATCTCATCTTCGGTTGCTGGTACAAGTACCCAGTTGGAAGATTCTGACGAGGACAGCGATGATGATGTGGACTCCTCTCAGCACACCACTACTCCAGCCATCCCCAAGCTGACTGCACTCCAGGAGCACGTCGAGTTCGTTCTCGACTACATAGAACACCCAGACTGCAACAGGGAGATGGGGCCCTTGGGACTTTGGAATAAGTGTGTACTTTCAGGCAGTGCATCATTACACACCAGAATCGCCATTCCTCATGTCAATCAACCATTGAGAGTTTCTTCAGCCCCATGACCTCCACTGTACCCAACCCTGGCTCCACACTGCTGCCTTCCCAAGATAGAGCTTCCACCTCCAAGCCACAGCCAGGACATCAGCCACACTGGAGTCGCCACTGGACCTGAGTTGGAGCCTGTCTTCAGAGTCGTCTGAGGTGGGTAGTCCATCACCACGTCCCAGCGACGTGCCCCTTGGCCACCTGCAACACCTACTCTCGGACTCTGACAGTGAATAAACAGAAAAAACTCGACACTAGACCACACGGGAATTTATAGTGTTGTGCAGTGTAAAGAACATAATGTGCAGTGTTAAGAAATTAGAATTCAGAGTGCAAAGGCTTAAGTGCAGAGTGCAACACTGTTGAGAGTCAAGTACAGTAGAGCACAAGTGAGAAAACAAAGTGCAGTGTTAAGAAATTATAATTCAGAGTGCAAAGGCATCAGTGCAGAGTGCAATAGTGGTAAGAGTCAAGTAGAGTGCAAGTGAGAAAAGAATGCACAGGGTTAAGAAATGAGAATTCAGAGTTCAAGTGATTTAGTGCAGTGCAACACTGGATTACTGTATGTGCTTCAGGTGCACCTGACTAGTTAGAGTCTGAGAGGAGGCGAGTTATTCATTGCGATGGCCACGGACTTGTTGTAAGTACCCTCAGTACTGCTAAATATTTTCCATACTCACCTCTAAATCCCCATTCTCTGGTTCCTTTTCATTTATTTCATGCTTTCTGTCACTTATTTGTGTGAATAGGGCCTTCAATAGGTGCTATGCATGTCCAGTAAAGAGTTTTGTAGGTGGTTTTCTGAGTTAGGCTGGGTTAGGGTCCAAAAGTACCAGTCCAGGAGGCAGGGGCCCACCATCCAGACGAACCCTCTTTCCGCACATGCCTTTGGCTGTATTACATCAGATAATGGGAAGATTACTGTACTGTTATCATTACTGTTATTCCATGGAAAGGAAATTACTCTATGGGACTAAAGATCTCTTGTGGAAACTTAATTACTTGAGGAATTTCACCTTTGAAGGAAGAAAAGTTCATTTAGGAAAATATGAGTGTGGAACAAAATTTCTCCAAAGATAAGGAATAGATCCTTGTAGTAAACAGGTCATGAAGTGAAATAATTCCATGACGAAAATTGGTCCAAAAAGGGATCTGCTATAGGAGAAACATAAGTTCAGGGGGGAGATATAAGTACTATGCAGAAAATGGACTAGTGGCAAAAATAAGTGTGGGTAAGAGGCAGATAATTGGGCCATGAGGGAAAAAGGCTCCTGAGGAAACAGGCCAGTGGGGGAAATGGATCCAATGAACAAGTTCACGAGGGAAATTAGGTACATGATGGTTGAGCCCAAGAAGGTATCATTAAGAGAAACATAAGTTTAGGGGGAGGTATAAGTACTATGCAGAGAATGGGTTGGTAACAAAAAATAGGTGTGGGTAAGAGGCAGATAATTGGGCCATGAGGGAAGAAAGCTCCTGAGGAAACAGGCCAGTGGGAGAAAAGGATCCAATGAACAGGTTCACAAGGGAAATTAGGTACGTGCTGGTTAAGTCCAAGAAGGTACAGTGTGAGACCGACTTATGTTTGAGTGAAAAATTACTTGATAATCATGGAAGAATTACCATACATGCATATAGGTATATGTGTGCACTGACATGTGTGTGCGTATTTTAAGGAACTGTACCTGCAAAAGGTGTAGGCATACAGCTCCTTGCATCACATGCAGCGACAAAGACGATCAGCAGCAGACCACGTTTCATCATCCTTAGGGTCAATATCTGTAAGGGCAATCAGCCTTTAGCAATGTGGAAAGTTCATGTATCTGTCATGCAATGCTCCTTTCGTCATCAGTGGATAGGGATCTGGAGGAAGGATACTAAGTACGGGCATTTATTTATTTATTTATATTAGTAACAGAACAGAGGAAGGAAAAACAAATGAATAAAAATTATCCATACACCAGATTACTGGCGTCCTCCATTCATGAAATATCTGTAACAGTTGGACTTGAACAGCTGTAGGTTGAAGTTTGGGGGAAAACAACTCTGAGGAGTTCCAGAAAGATGCAGTTCTGGGAATAAAAGAATTCTGATAGGCAGCAGTTCTGCAATATGGCTGGGTGACATTCCAGTCATGAGCGCTACCAGATGCCCGTGTAGCACAAGGGAAGGCATGGAGAGGTGACACAATGGACGCAACTTCATCTGAGCATTAGCCATAAAAATTATTTATCTGTAAAGTAATGCATGGGAGGCAACATTCCTTCTTACTTGTAGTGGAGGTAATTATAATAGCAGGGTTGTTAATAATTCCAAGAGCTTTGTTCTGAATTTTGTCCAGTTGTTTTAATGCAACGTCTTTACATCCATTCCACAAGGGTGAGCAATATTCATGCTGAGAGCATACATGACTCTTATAAATTATTGCTAACTGCTCGTCAGCGAAGAAGTTACGGACTGTACAATAATCCAAGTTTCCTTGAGGCGGCGGTTTCAGCAAGCAGTCTGACACGAGAAGTCCAGCTGAGGGCATTGTTAAGCGAGGCACCGAGAATTTCAATACTTTTGGAGATGGGAATATTAGTAGCACTGAAGGTAATATACGAATCTGGCAATATTTGTTTATTAGTAAACTGTATATATTTGGTTTTACTAGCATTAAAGACAAGGTTGTTTTGTCGTCATTCAGTAATCCTAGATAAATCTTGATTTATGGAGATGGCTGTACTGGGTTCAGCGTTAGAGATATTAGACTTTGTAAATGGGTGTTTTAGTATGAATGAACTGTTCTGTGTTGAGTCATCTGCAAATGAATGGATGGAATTGTGGGTGGCAGATAAGAGATAATTAATATGAACAAGAAACAGGGTTGGTGCAAGAACTGATCCCTGTGGCACGCTGGCATTAATTGAGTGGAAATTGGAATATACATCATCTATTTTTATTTTTTTGTCGCTGAGATATGAGGAAAGCAGAGGAACAAAAGATGTTAGTCCATGGAAATGGATTTTGGACAGCAGGGAATGGTGTCACACTCTGTCGAAAGCTTTAGAAATGTTGAGGGCTACTGCATGAGTTTCTCCATGATAGTCAACTGATTTGTGGATGGTATGAGTCAGGAGATCATGTCAATGGTGGATCTTTCATGGCAAAAAACATAATTATTGTCTATCACTGATTAAGTTGTTGGATTCAAGTTGTTTAACTATGTGCTTATTAATTACAATTTCAGATACTTTACCAAAAGAACATGTGGCAGTTACTGACCTGTAATCATAGGGGTCAGAGGAACTTCCTTTCTTTGGAATTGGGTGGATATTGGCATCTTTCTATTGATTAAGGAGTGAAGAAATATGTATGCATAGTCTGAATAATTTAGCCAAGGCAACAGAGGCAAGTTCTGAGGAACACTTTTTCAAAACAACTGGAGGAATTCCATCTGCTACTGGAGCTTTGTTGGTTGGCAAATTGTCTAGCATATATTTTACGTATCTTGTCTGTATTTTAAGTGGAACAAAATCGGGAGAGTCAAGTTCTAGCACTGGGACATTCCGACTGACTTCCTCTATGGCTGAATTTCTGGCAAAAGTTCTAGCAGAGATATTCGCTTTCCCACGTAGGCCATTTGAATGTTGCCATCTGAAGATATTAGTGGGGGAATGGATGATGACTTGTTAATCTTGTTATTGAAAGAATTGAGAGGCGACCAGAACATCCCATTGTCATTAAGGTTGTTAAGTAGTTTTGATGCTTAATTTTGAAGAAAGTTTGATCTAGCGAGTTTTATTACTGCTTTTGCATGGCTTATAGCAATTTTAAATTGACAGAGTGATTCAGATTTTTTTTTTTTAAGTAAGAGTTATATGCTAATGATTTTTTGGCCACTGCACTGGCACAGTTGCTATCAAACCTCTTTGGAAAGTTCGATATTATAGTGAACTGACTTGGTATGAATAAACCTATACCAGCTAGTAATAAGTCATTACTGTGGGACTGGGTACAACTGACATCACTAGAGAAGAAAGGTTGCCACGGAATGTCAGCAAGATAATTTCTAAATCCATCCCAGTTTGCCCTATCAAAGTGCCATCCGGTCATCTTGACAGATTCAGAAAGGGTAGGTTTGGGGGGACTAACTAATGAGGCTCTGATGAGATTGTGGTCAGAGGATCCAACTGATGACAGTACTTCTATCCTGCATTGATCTGGATTATTTGTCTGGAATAGATCCAGGAGATGTGCATTATGGTCAGGATTCTCTGGTATTCTGGTTGGTTGCTTCACCAACTACATGACATTAAACGATTCAGCAAACAGCTCGCACTCTACACAAGCATCGCCAGGCCTGACAGAATGCAATAACCATTCAACATTACCGGTCTGTACGTTAAAATTACCCAAAATGGTAATTTCGTTGCTAAGGGCAAGGTTAAGGTTACTCAACTGTGTGGATATGGAGTCAAATACACTGGGTTCTGAAGAAGCATCAGGAGAGCGATAAACTACACAGATAAAGGCTTTTTGGTAATATTTAGATAATTTAGATTATACAGTGAGTAAACAGAATTCGTTGAAGTTTAAAACAGTGTCAACTGCATATTCAGATTTGATATAACAACAGGTGCAGCCTTGTTAATTGAGGAGATGGTAACTAGGAAAACAAAACTGGGATGTTTATGGCAAGGGTGACAAAGCCCTATAAGCCCGGGTGGCATCGTTTTAGTAATGATCCCGAAACAATCCTTAGACAGACACCCTTATGGTTCTTGTCCAATTAAAGCTTCTGAATCCAATAGAACAGAAAACATCGATTTGGTTAAATGGTTACCATCCATCGTAGTGTTTCCCTAGATTAGAAGAAACCATTTGGCTTGTCATTCGGGTAGAGTCACCAAAAGGATGCATTACATGTAGGAAATGGATGGTGTCCGCACCCATCTACCATATAGTTTGTAAAAAATATAATTATATACCTCATTGGAAATTTTAAAAGAAACATTTCTTTGGACCCCCACAAAATTTTAAAAGAAACATTTCTTTGGACCCCCACATGTATATCAGGGTATGGCTGTTGTATCTTAAGTAAAGGTTCATATCCATGCAATGCAGTTCTATAATAATAATTGCCTTTACTTCTAACTGCTGTCACTTATATAAATACTGGCTTTGAAGCCGAAAACAAAATCCCAATTTATGCCAAGGAGGATGTTCGCCGAAAGATCGACAAAACTGGCAAACGCGTGTACAATCCCCTCCATATTCTTACCTCATGACCCCATCTCTGCCCTTCGCTTGCTCATCACAGGTGTTCGCAAGACAGGTCATTCTCATAACACCAGATCATCTTTGGGGAGGATGTGAAGTGGGGTGGGTAATCATGATAACGCAAACACCTCCCTCACCCTTGACATAAAAAGCCTTTTCACATTCATCTTCAAAGCTGGTGTTATGACAAGGTTGGGGAGTTTGGGTTCAGTTGGCTCCATACCACAAGGATATAAAGAGGTAATAAAACAACACAGTTTCTTTTTTGTAAGTTTAATGCTTGACAGGAACATATTGATTGAGGATCACAGACTGTGGCTCACAGGCTAGGTATAGCACTGGACATTTCATCTTACACGTTCACTGTATTTTTTCACTGATTCCCTTTTGTTTTTATGTGGACAGCGCATGTAAAAGGTAAGTTTTTCAATGTCTGGTTTGATACAAGGCATGTGCATGGTAATGGGTTCTTAGGGCCAAGTGATTACAATGATAGATGGCACAGCATACAAGAGACATCCAGTTGGCAGACATTAATTTTCACTTTTCACATTGTATCACCCATATTACATTTTTATTTTTTCACTGTCATTCGCTTGCACTAATTTAGTTCTCTTTTCTTTGTCAAGATCACAAACGAACCAAAGAATTAATCTTGTGATAGAGAATATAAGGGAGGTGCAGCCCACTACCTCTTGTGATGACTGGATGCCTACTGCCCTCCTCACATTGTGCAGGAGGCTCCTAACTGGTATGGAGTAGCGTGACAACGAGAGAAAGCGTGAGTGTCACTTGTGTGAGGGCAGGGAGAGCAGTGTGATTTTTTTCGGTTATTGCCTGGGAAGACGCTCACTGTTATGCATGGGGCATCCCCAATGGTTATTTGTTATGATGAAGGATGTCACTGAACTTCACTGGCTACCTCTCTGTGCAAGTGAGAGTGAGTCTGTGTGTGGAGAAATGCCAGAGATGCCGCTATTCCCCGAAGGCCGTGTGCTCACGGCTCACTTGCCGAGTCTGCTTCCGCTGTTATTTCACGGGTGATAGACTCTACTAGTAGACTCTCTGCTAAGCAGTGAGTGCCATCTCTGAAAAAGGGGGCACTCGAACCTGCACAGGTCTTTCTCAGGTCTGTGCCTACTGAAACTTCCAGGCACTGCTTAAGCACTGCTACTGGACATAGATGATAGTGGACAGAACGTAGCCTACAGGCTGGAATTGTGAGAGGAGCAAGCCTGAAGTCTTCTTTCTCGTTTTTTGTGAGTGACCCTGGAGATGACACTAGAGACACTCCTTGCTGGGAATTGAGCACAAATCTAAGACAGTCCCTACCCTGCATTTACTCTGTACCAAACACGAAAGCGCTCACAGAGTGCATAACTTCGCCCCAATTCTATTGCCATAAAAAGGAAGCCAGATACGAATCTGCCCCACAATTTAATCCCTTATCCGCGGGCTTGTTTTGCTTTGACTTGCGGCTCCCGAGGGCATATTTGCGCTCCGACAGACTCTCTAAAAATATTTGCCAAAAATCAGTTATTAGTCCTAGAATATTAAAATCATAAATGCCTATGGCACATACCTTCAGCTTTCTCCTGGGGTGTTTGTTGAGCCTTCGTCGAGTACCGTAGGACTTGTGGAGACCTCTGAAGTTGGGTAACGAAGTCTCCACTTTACACTTCACGACAACCAGTAATATGATTACCACAGCCTGATATTATCACTAAAAACACTATTCTATGCTTCTCAAATAGTTTGAAATCCATACTCCAAAAAAAAAAAAACACACTGTGAAAGCAATGAAAATTACGAGGGCGTATGACCTTCCCACTTGACATTGTTCGCTGCTGGTGTTCTGTCATTTATTTTTCATAAACACACTCACAGTTTATATTTCTGTTACTGTATAAGACTTATATATATCTACAGTCTTTATCCATAAGTTTCCTTCAATGGTAGTAGTTGACTGTCACTGTAGGGATTCAATTTTTCTTTCAGTAAAATACGTAGCATTCACTTTCTCGTCATGTATACTAGTATTGAGAGTGAATGTCACTTTCATCTTCACTCTCATAACTCATAGTATTCATACATGCTAGAGTGAAAATTTCACTTTCATTACTCCTAGGGTATATACTCGTATTCTTATAATACTACTCATTTACATTTCTATTTATGTTCTCTATTTTATTTACATTATTTGCATTTCTATTTTATTTACACTGTTAGGCACTGTCACTTGCAGTAACTTATAAAACTATTTTCCACTGTTCACTTATATTTACATTCATTGCTTTCACTTGCTGTTTACACATTATTTACACATTATTTACAATTCCACGTGCACCGTTATACTAACCAGAAAGATCGTAGTCACTCTCTATCAATTGTCAGCCCTTTACTTCTTTCCACACGAGGTTTAGTAGGGGGTAGAGGTCACAGGGCCCTTGGCATGGGGCTAAAAAGCGGCGGAAGTTAGCAGGCGCGAATCCGACGTACTTTCACCTTGAAAGGCGACAGTAAACTGATACTGGTGGGCCGTGGTGGCCTACCTAGGGAGAATGCATTACTGCCAACATCAGCCTTGTGAGAGCTGCTAATATATAGCCATGAAATGATTGGCAGGAAATCTAGACAATACATTATAAATTAAGTAGTTCCAGGTGAATGTAAATATCACTTAGGCTTCTTCATTCCCTCCTTATATATTTTTTTATTACGAGAATAGATTATACGCCATATTTCAAGGGGAAATAAACAGCAAAAATTAGCGAACGAGTGCATGTGAGGTGTTGTCAGATGATAATTAGCCAATTCCAGGTGTATGGCACTATCACTTACCTTATTTCTTTTTTGTATACATTATTTGGTATAAGAATAGGGCATAGGGCTTATTTCAATGGATGAAATCAGTGGAAAATTCCAGGGAAGATTTACTTAGCGTAGAATACAGTGTGGTGGCCTGCAATACTTAGGTAGTTCCAGGTGAATGTAAATATCGCTTTGGCTTCTCCCTTCCTTTCTTAAATATATATTTTTATTACGAGAATAGATTATACAGCATATTTCAAGTGGAAAGAAACAGCGAAAATTAGCGAACAAGTGCATGTGAGGTGTTGTCAAGTGATAATTAGCCAAATCCAGGTGTATGGCACTCTCACTTACCTTATTTCTTTTTTGTACATATTATTTGGTATAAGAATAGGGCATAGGGCTTATTTCAATGGATGAAATCAGTGGAAAATTCCGGGGAAGATTTACTTAGCGTAGCACGACAGGGCAGGCGAGAGGAGAGGGTAATGGAGGGGAGGTAGGGAGGGGACTCAAGAACAGGGAGAAATAGCTAAACTGTCAACAATGGATGGGAGTACAGATGAGATTTGGAGTGCTGACTAGTGTTGGACATTGGCAGTACTGTTAGATGATACAAGCCACCACTTGAAAGTACGGGCGAATTCAAAATAACACAGAATCACAAAAGTGACGCCCAGCGGTATGATCCCTTGCTCCCAAGCATCATGAAAGTGACGCCCCGCGGTTAAGGGGTTATTAAGTTCTTTCTTGGTCCATGGCCCACCTTCCCGCAAAATCTCACTGAAAATCACTGAGAACGTTTTGAGATATTGTGCTGGATACTCCTGATCTGGATCCTGATACACCCCTGATTTTTACAATTTTTTCCTTTTCCAATGGCCCACCCTTCCACATAATTTCATCAAAATCTGTTTACAACTTTTTGAGTAATCCCAGATCCGGATCCGTGGATATAGCATCCTGATCTGACACCAAATTTAATCAATTGTTTTTTGGTCCTTGGCACACCATTCCACAAAATTTCATTGATATTCATTCGGAATTTTTTGGAGAAAATTGTATGGGATACTCCGGATCTGGGCTGCAATTCAATCATTTATTCCTTGGCCCATGACCCACATTTCCACAAAATTTCATCAAAATCTATTCATAACTTCATAACTTTTTGAGTAATCCTACTAACAGACAGGCAGACAGACAGACAAACAAACCAATGTGGAGTAAAACATAACCTCCTTGGTGGAAATAATGACAGGACCTGGGACTCCGCTATTAAAAGGCCTCTCTATTCCGCTCAGAAACAAAGGAAAGCAATCCATAGGGATTGATGGAGGAGGCCCACAATGTTCGTAGCAAATCCCCCACGAAATTCATCGGAAGATAGAACCTGCTGGAGAAATATCATGGGTAAAAATTCAGTGTTGCTTGAAACTTTTCTGTTATGGGGTTGGTGAGGCACACCATCCCCAGAGGCAAAGGGTTGGGACTTATCCTTTACAGCACGCTGGTATTTAGACCAGATTTCTCACAATCAAGGCTAAAACCACTAACTACATTTAGGAGACCTTTGGATGCAGATGAGGGAGACAGGTATATGAGTGTCGACTTCATCCAGTCCTCTATCGCATTCGGACCACTTGTTGGCATACAGTGCATCTTGGATATGCACTGGTCCCTGGTTCTTCTCCCCAGAAAATCCTGAGCCAACAGGTAGCAACAGCAGTTTTGAGTTAGCCAGTGGATTTGTTCTGTCTGTGCTAGGAAGGGCTCAGACCTTGACATGCCATACTACTTCATGCAATGCACCGCCACTTAGTTGTGCCTTTGCATTACCCCTAGTTCCCTGATATGTATTTGCTTGACACATTCTGTCTTTGTCCAAGCCCCCAGCTGTTGTTGCCCCACTCATGACAGAATGCCCTCCCAGGTCTTAGGAATTGGTTACAATCATAGGAGTCTGGCACCATCCATCATCAAAGTAGTGTCTTGAGGCTGGCAGGGATTGGATGGAGCATGTTTCCTGTGCAACATAATATCTGCTGGGATCACCTTTACTTCCCGAGGTAGGTGGTAGTGGCACAACATGCCAAGTTCAGTGCCAACAGCAGTGACTCCCCATGTCTTCATGACTTCAGGTTGGCGTTAACTGTCCTAAACAATTTTCCCAAAGGCAACATGCACTGTCCGGGAAAAGATGCACTCATACTTGCCTGGTGTCCTGCTCCAGACATAACCAGATTACTTGGTTCACGGGGGTCAACAAAGATTTTCTATATTGATTTTGAAGCCGAGCTCCACAGATGACTTAATTACTTAGCTTGTATTTTCGGGACACTCCTCCTTGGTGGCTGCTGCGAGACGCCAGTCATTGAGATACATTAATACAATGATCCCTTCTGACACCATGTGATGCACCAACACCTTGCTCTGATGAAGACAAGATGGGCTAGGCAAAGACCAATAGGCCAGCGTGTTGGCTGGTGAGTAAGTAAGCCTTCTAGATCAGTGCTTGTTGTGTGACACTCCTTTGCTAGAATTAAGTTTTGAAAAGTAGGAGCCTTTGTGCCATTTTGTCATGCTGAATGTTTTCAGTGATGAGGCTGGTGCCTTGTCGTCCAATCTGGTACACTTGGAGAGCTTGTAATGATGAGGAGAAGGCGACCTCCGCCGTTTTAGAGAGGTTAGAGCACAGACAGTAGGTGTATGGTACATGGGAGGGGTGTATATTCCTTCACTATGTATGCAAACAGGACCTGGTTAGGAAAAAAAGGAGCCCCCCAGATGATTGCTTCCCTTGCCACTCACTCCTGATGAACGCCATGCTTCTCTGGTTAATGCAGTCTGTCACTGTCTGCAATGGAGATTAATAGCAAGTTATTTAAACTTGTTGAAACTGAGATGCGAGTACTACCACAGAACGTGAGTGACGAGAACTAAGATCCTGAGAGATGAGCAATGATGACAGTCTCGCTGCTCTTCAGTGACACTGGGGATTGAATAGGCCTGACCCTTTTAGGAACTTTGCAAGAGTCAGTCCATTCCCCCAGGCATGGCAGGAAGTAGGCCAGCAACAATCAGATGGTGAACTATTCTGAGAACATTGCCCCTTTCCAAATGTCGTGGTTGTCGCGTTCCCACTTTGCCCAGAAGGAGGTAATCACCATCAATGCTGCAGTGTTGGGCTCTGAAACCATTAGTTGAATGATGCCGTCTTCTTCAGTGGGAGATATGGCAGTTACCTCACCACTGTAGGCATGTGTGAAGGCTGTGGCATTGGTCGTGAAGTGCCTGCTCTCACTTGCACTATCATGAGTCAGATAGGGGGGAACTGGATTTCCATGGTTTCCTGCACCGTTAAGACCCATCATTGTTCTGTGTTGTGGCACACTCGCAGTGATTTGTCCAAATGCTTCATGAAGATTTTGATGGATGAGACCTGCACAAGCAGCTTCCAACCCTTCAGGAGTAACTGCCAGTTACGAAGCAGGAGGTCTTCGCTAGGTTTGTCTGTCTCATCCTTCTTGTTCCCTTCCCCCTGCAAATGTAAGGGTGTGTAGTTGTTTAAAGAGGGTTCGGGACTGTTCTCCTGGTGGACTGGAGAACCTGGTTTGGACTCCCAGCCAAATGACTGACCAGAATCTGGGGATGAGGAGACAGAGGACAGTGACGAAGTGGGCCTTAGGAAATACCAGCAACTAGTAAGTGAACGAATAGAGACATGGGAGTAAGGTGAGGTGGGTCAGTGAGGTGAGAGAGGCTGAATAGTGGTAGCAATAGGTCTCCACAGTCAGCCTTCGCTGCAGGGATTATTTGTGGTGGTGAGTGAGGTCCTTACTATGGTTTGGGAGACAGTGTAGTGGGTGTGTTGGGGTGTCATGGCCTTTGTTTGCCTATCTCGTTGCTCTGGATGGTTGGAGTGGCCAGATAATGAATTTCATGTTTGATACCCCAGTTGCACGGGCATCGTCAGGGGCAGTGCTATTACACCTCCATCCCTGGCTACTGTCTGGCCCTCAAATTGTGCCTCATTAGACCAGGCAGTGTTGAAGGATGGAGGTATTTGACTGGACATCCTTCACAAGCAGAAACCAAGTTTAATAGCCATCTCACATCAGACTGTTTCCTTTATGGTGGGCTGCTGACTTTTGAACCCTCTTCCAATGGGCTACCAAGTTGGTGTATTCCAGGAGACTGACCAAGTTGTCAGCAATAGACAGTGTGTCACACCACGGATAGCAGGTACCACAACATTGGAAAATGAAGACAAATCCCTCCATACATCAGGTGTGAGACTTAGCATATGGCCATCCCTACATAGCCTCCCAGAGGATCTTCCAAAGGAGCAGGCTGACCTTGGATGGGGAATGTCAGCATGGGAAGGAAGGATACAGAGAATCACAGATGTTAGAAACAATGAGCTGCTGCCTCCTCTCCTTTCCCCTGTCGTTCTCCATGTGGGACTAGGGGAAGTTCTGCTCAAGGCAACCTCCCTAGCCACATGCCCAAAAAGATGAAACAAAACCCCAGGGACAAATAGGAGTGGGAGATGGGCAGGTAGAGAGGGGAAGAGGATTAAGCAGGAAAATTCCTCATGGGAAGGTAAACAGGTGGTTGCCCACCCCTATTCCTAGAGGAGCGGCAGGTGGGGGTCGGCAACCACGTGGTCAAGAACAAAGAAAATATGAACACTGAATAACCCATGAAAAAAATCATGGCAGGAACTTAGGGCCAGAGACCTTGATGAACATGACCTAGGGCAAACAGACTGGGAAGGAGGTAGCCTGCCAGGCACATGTGTATTGCAAGCTCCACACCGTGTGGAGAAGGCAATCACCAAACTAAGCCTTCAAAGAGTAAAACCATGGCCTGAGCCCCGGGCTAAGGCAGTGACAGCAATTCACAGTACCTCCTCAGTGTAAACACTGTGCCATATGGGCCAGAAGGACCAACTAATGCTAAATTATCCATCAGGAGAAAACAATGACTGGAACCTTGGGAAAACAAGGGAGAGCACGGCATGATGGAAATAGCTCGACATGCCTGTTTGGACTGAAAACTGTGCACAATGGTGTAAGGAACACATTTCATACAATACTAGACCAATTATGACCTCAGTAAATATAGCATGACAGAAGAATTCTCCCTAGCTAGAATACAGTGAAAAAGTTGTGAACCATATGCTCAAACAGCATACTAGAAACTACCCTGTATTGGCATTATGAGAAGTAAAAAACAAAAATCTGTCCTGAGAGGAAAAGTAAAGCATGATGAAATAGCTCATCATGCTTGGATAGACAGACCACTGTATGGACCTTGGGGCTTAAGGTAATTAAACCAAAAAGCTTGTAACTATGAAAAGTAACACAAATGGAACAAAACATGTCATAGCTCCATGCAAGCAGAATCTAGGATGAGCACCGTCCAGTAGAGGAAGCCTGCTCTACTTGATGAAATCTGTGCTCCATGAGAAGCCAGCAGCTACGCTAAAAACCATGTTTTCAGACGTCGTATAGTAAGACGGCAGTCCAATCCTTGACAGCCTAGCATGGTGGAAGCAAATCACTGCAGTCATACTGACGGAAAAACTGTGCACAGTGTGGGGCTGCAAACCAGAAATTAACATACTGAAACTAGGAAAAAAAAAAAAAATGAAACAAGGGCACATGCTGCAAGATGCAGGCTTACCATCCAACTGGGAAAGTAGTAGCACAGAGTTGAGAAGATGCTAGTGCACAGCTCGTAGAGGTCGGATTCTGTCCCCAGGTGTTGCTCATGCATTGTGTGTAGAGAGAATGACTTGCCTTGCTGACACCAGTGCTGAGCAAAGGAAGGACATAGGAGTAACGAGGTAAGGATATGGGAGGATGCCAGCTCTGCCTATCTTTTGGCTGCATTTATTTCCACGAGTTTGAGGGTGTAGTTCCCTCCTGCATCCAGCAGAAGTATGAGGAGCTAACTCTACAGGTAACTAAATGCAGTTGTCCACCTGGTCATTAATAATATTTTATTGACAGAACATGGAGAGGGGCACAGTCACACACTGGCACTGAGAATCCACAATCTTTTTATATAATATCTTGCAACTTATTCATTTTCTCCAGGAAGGATGATTGTGTACTACAAGAGAAGGGCACCTTCTGTCTGCAGTCCATTCGACTTGCCTAAAGACGAGCCTCTGACAACGAAAACAGCATTAAGCCTCCCTCTGCTTATAATGTTAAGCTAAACTGTGTTTACATGCAACTAGCAGTGCTACCCATCATTGCTACAGTTACCCATATTATGGAAAATTGATGATGGTATTTTAGAAATTCTTAAAGGTAAACAAATTCGTGGTTGGTCAGTATTTACATCTAGTGGTCCCCATTATCTATTTTAGTCCGTATTAACCCTTATCTGCCAGGGGTTTCCTGCCATCGCCCACTCTTCCCTAAGGGAAACTTCTGAGATTTTGGGAAAATCATACTTCAAACCCCAATATCTGCCAAACTCTTATACTCATAGCTAGAGAAAAAATTAAATATACATATGACTCACCAACTCTTCTTCTTTCAAACGAAATTATCATATTATGAAGTCTCCAGGTGGTCCCATCGATGAGTAAGGATAAGTTAAAGATGACTGGTTTTCCGTGTTTTGGTGGGCTAATTGGGGTGCGCACCACTGCCAGTGACCTCGTACTCACTGGCTAGCATTGGCAGCACTGACAGGAGTGGTGATTGTAACACTGCCTGGCCTCTCGTAATATTCTACTTATTCTTTTGACTTTTCCTTACTCACCTTCGTAAGGATGAGTCACGTTCTGGTTCTGGCTCACTTCCACAATGAGTTATGTCTCATACTACTTATACATATTATATACATAAGTGTGTTTATTCATATTTAATGAATATGTATTGTAGTGTTGAGATAAATAACTAAATAAAACTCATTGTGAGTGTGGTGTAGGAGAGAGATGACGGCCCGGACATGCTAAGGCCAGCACTTTTATACGTACACAAGGAGAGTGAAGGAGGATGAGAGAAGAATATAAATTCTGTATATATTTCAGTCTTGGGGAAATATATGTGTTAATACTACATATACAGTTAATACTGCATTATTGACGTGTATGATGTGCATGGTTAGAGTTGAAACTCATACCTCATGTGCGTATCTCGATATGTCTGAAAGATGTGCCATCTCTTAACTTGGTGATCTGTCCTGGATCCCATGGCTGGACAGTGAGGGCAGTCAGATACTCTCTAGCTATTGCAAGAAGTAGATGCTCTATTCCGTTGTATTCTCTTGTCGCAGCTGTACTTTTTTATGGTATAATAAAGAGAAACACACCTGCTCCAGTTTTTTTCTGATTCCCCTGCACGCCACCTGCTCCAGATTCATGGGCTCATCACCACCAATTGCAGTGACACTGTTGCAGCAGAGACTAACGCCGGGAACTTATATTTGGTGGCCAGCTGTGGAATTCAGTGGTCTAGGCCTGCGGCAACATTAATTTGGAGGCCTACTGATGGGATACGAAAGGTACCAAAAGAGACTCTAATCTGCGAAGTGAATAACCCTTGGAACCACTCGTGCTGCATCTTATATCTCAGTTGAAAAACAGAAATCCAAATTCCACTTTTGCAAATGGACTAATTGCAGGGTGAGATAAAAGATAGAACAGTGAGAGCAGGAAAAACGGAGAAGCGAACTCGTTCTCTCAGATTAGCATCTCTGTCTCTAGCGATCTCGGCAAGATACCTCTCCTTGTGGAGGGGGAGACTGAGGCCAGCACAGAGAGGGGTGGCGTCATCCTGAGGGCATCTGGCAACCCTGGTGAAGCGTGAGAGAGAAGCGAGAGCAGCAGTCATTTCGAGGTGAGCGTGGAGGTTATGTCTCAGTGCAGCTAGAGGACTAGACCTGGGCGAGGTTGTGCGACCTCGTGGAGTTGGGATCTACCTCGATTTCATCATAATACACCTAGGTTAGTATACATGCAATATCATTCCACAAGACATACACTCTCCAATCAGCACATGTTAGTATAGAAAATGTGTGAAGATAAAGGTTTCTCAGTTCCCCCTTAAAATTGTTGTTTTCTGTGTATCTTGTCTGTGTTCCGTTCTCTATTGCTAAGCCATGACTAATCTATTTGTGTCAGTCTAATTTCCTGTGACTGGGAAGGGAGTAGGTGCTGGCAAAGATTAGATGGATAAGGTGGGAAAGTTCGGACGAGATTAAAAAAGATAAGGAACAACAAACAACTGAGGAAGGAGTTGCTTCTTTAGATCAGGAACAGTGGGAGTTAGAGTCTAGTGAGTCAGACTCAAAATCAGACTCAGGCTTAAATGAGTGGAGGGTAGAGAAGTTATATAAAATTATACAAATGTTGGATGATATGAGTGCTGGAGATCTTGGGGGTAGAGGAGGTAGCCAGGACATTTCTAGGCAGTTAGATAGTGAAGAAGAGGACTTGAACGCCTTACGTTTGTGTTCTGGACTTACATATCAGACACTGCCTGAGTGTCAAACTTCCTAAACGGCCAATGGTCTTACAGAAGAAGGCACTCCTAGTGCAGAGGAGACTGTGAACATTGGAGAACAGGCTGCAGCAGCACCCTTGGACACTCTAACGAATCCACAAAATCCACTAAGCTCTGAAATTAATCTAACCAGTTACATATCCCTTTTCACCTCAGACATGTTTAGCACCGCACAGGCTTTTGGACAGCTGGGGCAGTATCTCCCTAATGCTTCTTATGCTAATCCTCGGGGTCTGAATACTAACACTGTTGGCATGCAAACCCATGTTAATACTCCTATATGGCATGTACCTAATATGGCAACTACTATCCTTGCTACTGCTACTTTACCTCAAGCATTACCACCTGTAGCACCATTTAGGCAATCTCAGGGACCTTTGTCCAGGCACCTTTGAACTCAGACTGGATAAAGGTGTTGCCTACAGCACAACCGACTATGCAGCTTACTGGGGAAGATGACTATGACATATATAGGTTCCTAAGAGATTGTGATGCTCAGATACAAAGATTGAAACTTGCTAGTGATGGAAAAATATTTGGCATGTTAAAGCTCATATTAAACCAAATTCCCAGGCAGCTGAAATGCTTGAGGCCTCTATTTTCCAAACCGGATCCACTACTCAAGAATATGAGAGGTTTAAGGAAGCCCTTATTCCCAAAGCTACAAAACCAAAGGTACAAAGGTGGTGTGTCATACCCGGACAGTGTCCTCATTCCTTGGACTATTGACCCATTGCCATTGCCAATAGGGAACAGCTAGGTAACATGGCAAATTCAGGGGAAGCTCAGAGCCGCACGCAGAAGTATCCTGAAAGATCGTGCAGTCCATCAATGCAAGTGTGGCAGCTATAAAAACGTGAATTTACTGTCAATTCCTTGGATTATAGGGAATGGCCAGGTGTCCTTGATAGATGACATCGGGGCATGTGCAAACATTATTTCTAGTAAAGCTCTAGAAAGGCTAAGACAACTGATGACTCGTGCACATTGGACATTATCAGCACCCGATGTGATTTTGACAGGTGTGACAGGGAATAAAATGAAGACAGTAAGCCAGGTACCATTGACACTGAGGGCAGATAAAACGATGTCCTGTATTACATGCTACATTCTATGTGGTTGAGGACTTCCCTCTGCCAGCTGTTGGGTTATTGGGCCTTGAGTCCATGGAGGAGTATAATGTGATTATACACCCTGAAAGACATTCCATTACCTTTAATGGAAAGGAGTTTATGGGCCTTGTTCCCTCAGCAACGAAAACTGGAAGTAGTGGCATCTGACAAGGAGCCATTCAACCAGTTGGTACCCCGACAGGTGTAGCATCAAGGGAATTGGCAGACGAACACGAGACAGAGGGAATGGGCTGGAAGCAGGTCAAGGCTATAGTGAGTGGGAATCACCACTTGCCTACTTGGACTGTCTGCACAATTCCTCTTCGAGCTCCTGATGTGTCCATGGGAACCGACGTGGCATGCTTACCAGAGACTGTCTATCTATCGATATACCTAGGCTGCTTCCCCCAAGGAAATGGAGGTAGCTGAGACAGGATGACACACTCCCCATTTACTCATCCATTCAAACACATTCATTCACATCTTAGTCCCAAAGGGGAGAACGGACAGATCCTCACCGCACCGCACGCACAAGGGTCAATTGCGCAATGTAATCAGTGACATCCGCAGCAGGGCCCAACAGCAGAGCTGGTTTACCCCTGCCACATCATAATAGACCCATCCCCTTACCCGCACCTGACCTGACTAGCTGATCAGACCAAATGCGGGAGAATATCCCCTCAGGGCTGCGTCATCACTTATTCATTCACAATTTCTCTCCATTTATTTCTGTCACGCACAGCCACTCTTCCTTGCCCAACAGACATCCATCTCGCATCCAGCGCTCTCTTCACACTGTCCATCCATCCTATTCGTGGTCTTCCTTTCAGCCTTACACCTCTTACATCAGATCTAGTTATCTTTTTCACCAATTGCTCATTATCCATTCTCTCCATATGCCCAAACCATCGCAACACCCTCTGCTCAACTCTACCAGCCATCTCCCGAACAACTCCAGTTCTCCTTCGCACTTCATCATTTTGCACCCGATCCATACGCGTCACTCCACACATACTCCTCAGACACCTCATCTCCATTACATTCAAAGTTTTCCTCTCTGCTACACCCATATTCCAGGTTTCAGCCCCATATAACGCACTCGGTACCACAACACCCTCATACAGCCTTCTCTTTACATCCATTCTAAGTGAACGACATCTAAACACTTTTTTCATTCCTCCCAGCACCTTTCCTACTTCATTTATTCTAAACTTCACTTCTGCATCTATTCTTCCATCCACAGCAACATGTAACCCTAGATATTTAAAACACTCTACCTCCTCAAGCAACTCGCCATTCATAACTATATTCATCCCCCTACCATCTACCAACCTCGTACACTTCATCTCTTTACTCTTATTCTCATTTACTTTCAATTTCCTCCTTTCACACACCTTTCCAAACTCCTATATCAACTGTCTCAATCTCTCCTCTGAATCAGCCACCAGTGCAGTATCATCTGCAAACAGCAACTGCTTAAGATTCCACTCTCCATCATCAACATTCACCAGACTCAGACCTCCACCTAAAACTCTTGCATTCACCTCCCTTACAACACCATCCATGTAAATATTAAACAACCAAGGTGACATCACACATCCATGTCGCAGCCCCACTTTCACAGGAAACCAGTCACTCACAGCATTTCCCACTGTTACACACGCTCTACTATTTATATAAAAACTTTTCACCCCTTTTAGTAACCTACCATCAAGTCCATACAATCTTAAAACAGTCCACAAAGCCTCCCTATCAATTCTATCATACGTGTTCTCTAAATCCATGAATGCCGAAAACACATCCTTGCCTTTCGCTAAATACTTTTCACACACTTGTCTCACAGCAAACACCTGATCCACGCATCCCCTCCCTCTCCTAAAGCCACACTGCTCATCACCAATCACTTCCTCTGTAGCCTCTCTAACTCTCTTAATTAACACTCTACCATACACCTTACTTACAGCACTCAACAGACTTATACCCCTAAAGCTGGTACATTCATACTTATCACCCTTGCCTTTATACAATGGGACCACACAAGCACTTGCCCAGTCAGTTGGCACCATACCTTTCACAAAGCACACATTCAACAATCTTACTAACCAGTCAACAATAGTCACTCCACCACCCTTCAGGCATTCCACAGCACACCCATCCATACCTGCAGCTTTCCCTGTTTTCATCTCCTTTATTGCCTTCTCCAATTCCTCCTTCGTGATCAAAGTATCATTCAACTCTCTGAACACATTTATTCCTTGCACCCTTCCATCTGCCACAATCTCAGCCACCCTTTCCTCCTTTACATTTAACAATCCTTCAAAATACTCTGCCCATCTCTTCCTTACTGCATCCATCTCAATTAACATCCTTCCATCCTCTGCTTTTACTCGTTCTTCCTCCCCAGACTCTCCCTTTCGCACCCTTTTCATCTCATTCCAAAACATTTTCTTATTGTGTTGAAAATTCTCTGTCAGCCGCCTACCCCACCTCTCATCTGCTGCCACTTTAGCGTCACGCACAGCCCTTCTCGCCCTATTCCTCTTTTCCTTATACCTTTCATACGACATCTCATCCTTTCTCTGCAGCCACACTTCACATGCACGTCTCTTCTCAGCCACAGCCATACTTACTTCCTCGCACCACTATTCACTTCCTTTTCTTACACCACCACCCACACTTCTCACACCACACACCTCTTCTGCATGCCCCACCACAGCACTCTTAAACAACTGCCATTCTTCCTCCACACTGCCATTTTCCTGATCTTTCACTGAGTTCCACTCATCTTTCAATTTCTTCTGATACTCTATCTTTTTCTCTCTTTTATCCAACTTACTCACTTTCAAAACCTCCCTGCCACACCTAACCCTCCTAGCTCTCACTCATCTCTTACCTACTCTTAACTTTCCCTCCACCAGGTAGTGGTCAGACATACCTCCACCCTCCCCTCTCAGAACTCTCACATCCAACAATCTTCCTATTACATTCCTAGACACAACCACATAGTCCATCAAAGTTCTACCAACAACCCTTCCACCCTCCTGTCTCACCCATGTATACTTATAAATATCTTTCTTCTCAAACAGCGTATTTCCAATCACCATCTCTTGCTCAACACACATCGCTATCATTCGTTCCCCATTTTCATTTCTTCCAGGCACACCATGCATACCAACTACACCTTCAACTGCTGCATTTCCCACTCTAGCATTCAGATCTTCCATCATTACCACAATCACATTCGCTCCAAAACTCTGTAGACACTCATCAACATCATTCCAGAAAGACTCCCTCTCTTCTTCATCCCTTTCACTTACCAGAAACGGTAAAACATAAGTCATTTTTGCTGAAGTCCACCCTGAGCAGTGTCGGACAAGACCACAAGATGCCCCTCTTCATCGCAATTATGAGTGGTGGAGCAGTTAAGGTCAGAGATGGTTGTTATGTAGGCGACTTAATATGCTATGATGCCCCCGTAAGGGAAGTCAACGATGTACCGGTAATCTCTCTAGTAGTTACATCGCAAACAACGACTCAATCGGAACCTACATGTCTAGGGAAAGAAGGAATGTTAGGACAATACATGACGGTAACAATGTTAACCATAAAGCGCGATTGCTAGCACTTCTTAAAGAATTCTCCGATGTAGTGGCACTTCCAGGAGAACCGCTGGGTAGGACTGGCAGGGTGAAACATTATATTGGTTTGTGCCCTGGTAAAAATCCGATATATGTGCCTGCATACTGTCTACCGCAGACCCAAAGGAAAGCAGTGGAAGAGGAAGTTGAAAAGATGCTTCATGATGAAGTCATTCAGCCTTCTTCCTCACCTTGCAATGCACCGCTCTTTCTGGTGCCTAAAAAGGACAGTGGTATGAGATCTGTTGTGGATTTCTAGCAAATGAACAAGGTAACCGTACTGGATCGTTTTCTGATTCCGCATCTCAAAGACTTATTACAGTCCTTGGGTGAGGGAAATACCGTTTTCACCTGCCTGAATCTAGCATCAGGGTATTGGCAGGTGGAACTGACCAAAGAGTCTGATCCCACCACTGCCTTTAGCACTCACCGTGGGCACTTTGAATTTCTCCAGATGACTTTTGGATTGAGTAATGCTTCTTTGACATTTCAGAGGATGATAAATCAGTTGTTTGGTGACATGTTAGGGAAGGATGTCTTTGCGTATCTAGATGACTTGATAATTGTGAGCAAGGACATGGACACTCACTTTAATAAGTTATAATGAGTGATGGAAACCTTAAAGTCCGTGGGTCTGAAAATCAAGCTGTCGAAGTATGAGTTCTTGAAGTCATGTGTTAGATTTCTGGGGCACTTAGTCGACGGTGATGGCATTCAGACTCTTCTGGATACGGTTACTGCCATGATAAACTTCCATACACTCAGGTCCAAGGATGATGTTTGCTTGTTTCTAGGGCTCACTGGCTTCTATAGGAGCTTTGTCCACAGATATGCTGCTATTGCATCACCATTAACAACGCTACTCAAGAAGGATGCAGCATGGAAATGGGTATCATTGGAAGAGAAAAGCATCAACAACCTCAAGAAAGCCATGATTGAAGCTCCTGTGTTAGTGTTTGCTGACTATACTCAACCTTTTTACCTGTACACGGATGCCTCAGGTTCGGGTCTGGGAGCGGTGTTACAGCAGAAGGATGAACAAGGCAAAGCGCACACCATTGTGTATTCCAGTAGGCCACTAAGACCCCCAGGAAGGAATTACTTGGTGACATACTTGGAGACATTAGTAGTCGTGTGGCCATTAGGACATTTCCGGGATATAATCTTTGGTTACTGGATAATTGTTTTAACTGACCATGCACCCATATGCGACTTGTTCAAAGGGAAGATACCTGCACGGTAAGGTCACATGTTGGTACAGCAAGGTAATGGAGTTTGACCCAGACGTTAGATATTTACAGGGCCGTCAAAGTGTCGTTGCTGACGCGCTGAGTAGAAACATTGCTGTTGCCATATCTGAGGATATCCCTCTCACTGGGTATTCCCCGGACATGGTAAAAGTGGAACAACGTAGGGACATGATGTGGTCTCAAGTCATCTATGCCTTGGAGTCTGGCGACGAGACTTGTCTACCTGAACTTCCAGTTCCAATGACTCACTTCCACCTTCAACAAGGTCTCTTATATAAGAAACCACTGTGTATCAGTTGGTTGTTCCTGCTACTCTACAGCAAGCCGTGTTACAGTTGATTTATGACATACCTCCAGCGGGTCATCCCGGATGCAACAGATGCATACCTGAGGCAAGAAAGAAGTATGGCCGACCATGAGGAAGGACATAGTAGTCCACGTTAGTCAATGTGTCATGTGCACGGAAATACGAGGAACGACTGGACCTCCAACTCCCATCTTGGGGTATCCCCTACTAGAAAAATCTTGGAATACAGTCTCCATTGATCTATTGGCATTGCCAAGAAGTCATCAAGGCTCAAATTATGTGTTAGTGGCAGTGAACCATTTTTCACACTTCACTGTTTTAGCACCATTACAGACGAAAACTGCAGAGATGGTGGCGTACACTTTTGTAACCTCAGTGATTTGTCCATACTCTACACCCAAGTTATAGCTCAGCGATAATGGCAGTGAATTTCAGAACCAGGTGTTACAGGAACACTGTCGTTCTTACGAAGTAAAGCAAGTGTTTAATACGCCCTACAGTCCCAAGAGCAATGGCCTTGTGGAGAGGACAAACAGGAAGATATTGGAAGTCCTGAGACTAGCGATCAACTCGATAGTGAATGACTGGCAAGACTGGTTACCACATGCAGCAGCTACGATAAACCGCTCAGAGAATTCGTCGACTGGGAAATCTCCTCATTACATCCCCTATGGAGAAGAGAGAGTGTTGCCCTACGATTTGCTAACTGGACCTCCTACTCTGGTGTACAGTCCCAAGGATTATAACAAGGTCCAATTTGCAAGATTTCAACACATACACAGTGAAGTACATAAAAGATTAAAAGCCTCAAGAGTGGAAATGATGGCGAAACAACACAAGGGTAGTCATGAAAAGACGTTGGAGGTAGGCCAGAAGATGATGGTCCAGAATCCTGAAAGAACTTCCATGCTCAATCCTAAGTTCCGTGGGCCATGTACATTTATGGAAAGAGTGCATGGACATACCTATAGAATAAGAAATGATGCTAGTGGAACTCAGGAGGTAATTCATGCTGACAGGACCAAGCCAGTAAGTCAAGAGCTAGGCCTAACTAACCAATCGTCTGATGTGTTGTCCCCTCTGTCTTCGTCGCAGTCTATGTCGTCATCTGTACTTGTCCCTATCTAAGAGCATCGCAGCAAGCTACGATCCGACAGCAAGGGTGATTAAGGGAGTATCTTCTCTTGCAGAAATGTAGCCGTGGCTTGTACTCCTCTCGCACTACTTTGGGCTGACCTATGGAATGACAACAGACACGGCCACGACTGCAATGATGTCAGGAGCACTGAAGAGCCCACTAGGAGAAGTCGTGGTGGTAGAAGATGCTGTCTGTGTGAACTACCCTATGGATGACTATCTCCAAGCTCCAGACACTGTTGAAGGTGCTTTGAAGGGATTGCTTACCCTAAAACACCAGGAGATGGAGATGGGGAAATCACACGACTTGAAACGGCAGCTGATGGAAATAGGAAAGTCACCTGACCTGAGGCAGCAGCTGACTGACTTGAACAGTGAAGCTTTTGTTCAAGCCTTGAATGGATTAGTCGGACTTCAAACTGAACATATACTGGTAGATAGGCTCTTAGACAGGCTTTCTAAATTGCATGTTGCTTTACCGAATGCAGATTCTGATCTTTCCCAGCATGTCCATGCACGTACAAAGAGAGGACTTCTGGACTTTCTAGGTATCCTGTCTCAAAAGCTCTTTGGTATGGCACTAGACAAGACAAGGACACAGTGCAACTGGCCAGAGAGATGCATGATTTGGCATTAAGGCAAATAACAGGCTAATCGTACACACATATGAACAACTAGGTGAGTTCACTAACAAGGCTAACAAGATAATTGCGACTACCAACCATCTCATAGGAATTGTGAACAATATCCAAGCTAAACTACCAACCCTAACTAACTTGGTGTTAAATGCTGAGTATCTACATGCTCTTGATTAGTCAGTCACCGGTTTGGAGTCTCATGCAGCCAATATAGTGGACAACTTAGTCGATGCAAGTTTGAGTAGGGTTAATGCTTTATTGCTTCCTACTCATTAAGCAATGCTCTTGACGTAGCTATGGTGAAGCATGGATTATGCCACTTTTTGGCGAAAATCAGCTGGAGTATTACTATCCACTATTGGAGGCTCAGTTGACCCATAATGGCATCCTGATATTGGTACCTGTGAGGAATGCTATAACATACCATTCATGGCGGTTCATTGCTTTCCCTTTTGCTACTATTAACAACACAATAGTCATTTTGAAGGAGGGTCTAGAAGTGTTAGTTGTGTCTGATGACAAAAGGTATATAGCAGAAACGACTGTGGATGAATTTCAAAAGTGTAAGGCTTCCTTTCTTGATCTCCATATATGTCCTGCTTTTCATTTTGTCTTTATACCATCAGAGGTAGAGGAGTGTAAGATGGCCTTGTTGGACATGAACACTTCCTCTGCACTGCAATGATGCACTTTCCAACCCATCCAACTTAAATCAGTTTTCCATGCTCATGTACATGCGAAACAGTACTGCTTCTTCCCTGAGACAGAGGACATAACACTGACATGTGCATCACAACACCAGTTCCTTAAGGTAGTCCGACACAATGTTGCACCCGATTTTTGTGAGCTGCACAGTAAAGAGATGGCAATTCTATCTAACAAACATCTAGCTTTGTTGGTGAATTTCTCGTCCCAGTTACGATCCTTTCTACTTTCATTCAGTATCTCTTTGTTGAATGTAAACAGTCTGTCCCATGTGTCAAACGGAACTGAGTTTGTTAGTTACCTGAACAAGAGTGATTTAAAACCATATGTACTGTCCTATCTTCATATCTTTCTACTTCCTATTTTGGTCCTGGTGTTGGTCTTCTTGTGGTCTTGTCCTGTGTTTTTGTTTGGTTCTATTATATGAAAGGCATGAAAAAGGGAAACCCACTAAAAACGCAGGTCTGTCCTTGCGGATTACAAGCGGATCTACCTGAGTAAATAGCTACCCTACACATTGGTTAGGCTACACGATAGTTAGGACTACAATGTCGATGGGGATGTCGAAAAGGTGTGGCGAGTGATGTTCTGGTTCTGGTTCACCTCCAAGTTGAGTTATGTCTCACGCTTCTTATACATATTATATACATAAGTGTGTTTATTCATATTTAATGAATATGTATTGTAGTGTTGAGATAAAAAACCCAATCAACCTCATTGTGAGTGTGGTGTAGGAGAGAGATGACGGCCCGGACATGCTAAGGCCAGCACTTTTATACGTACACAAGGAGAGTGAAGGAGAATGAGAGAAGGACATAAATTCTGTATATATTTCAGTCTTGGGGAAATATATATGTGTTAATACTACATATACAGTTAATACTGCCTTATTGACGAGTATGATGTCCGTGGTAGAGTTGTAACTCACACTGCATGTGCATATCTCCATATCTCTGAATGTGGCATCTCTTAATTTGGTGATCTGTCCTGGATCCCAAGGCTGGACAGTGAGAGCAGTCAGATACACTCTAGCTATCGCCAGAAGTAGATGCTCTATTCCGTTGTTCTCTCTTGTTGCAGCTGTACTTTTCTGTGCTATAACAGAGAGAAACACACCTGCTCCAGTTTTTTTCTGATTCCCCTGCACGCCACCTGCTCCAGATTCATGGGCTCATCACCACCAATTGCAGTGACACTGTTGCAGCAGAGACTAACGCCGGGAACTTATATTTGGTGGCCAGCTGTGGAATTCAGTGGTCTAGGCCTGCGGCAACATTAATTTGGTGGCCTACTGATGGGATACAAAAGTTACCAAAAGAGACTCTAATCTGCGAAGTGAATAACCCTTGGAACCACTCGTGCTCCATCTTATATCTCAGTTGAAAAACAGAAATCCAAATTCCACTTTTGCAAAGGGACTAATTGCAGGGTGAGATAAAGGATAGAACAGTGAGAGCAGGAAAAAAGGAGTAGTGAACTCGTTCTCTAAGATTAGCATCTCTATCTCTAGCGATCTCGGCAAGATACCTCTCTTTGTGGAGGGGGAGACCGAGACCAGCACGGAGAGGGGTGGCGTCATCCTGAGGGCATCTGGCAACCCGGGTGAGGCACGAGAGAGAAGAGAGAGCAGCAGTCGCTTCGAGGCGAGCGTGGAGGTAATGTTTCAGTGCGGCTAGAGGACTAGACCTGGGCGAGGTTGTGCGACTTGGTGGAGTTGCAGTGCGGATCTACCTCAATTTCATCATAATACACCTACAGTAGACTAGTGTACATGCAATATCATTCCACAAGATATACACTCTCCAATCAGCACATGTTAGTATAGAAAATGTGTGAAGATAAAGGTTTCTCAGTACCCCCTTAAAAAAGTTGTTTTCTGTGTATCTTGTCTGTGTTCCGTTCTCTATTGTTAAGGTATGACTAATCTATTTGTGTCAGTCTAATTTCCTGTGACTGGGAAGGGAATAGTTGCAGGCAAAGATTAGATGGATAAGATGAGAGAGTTTGGACGAAAGATTAAAAAAGATAAGGAACAACAAACAACTGAGGAAGGAGTTGCTTCTTTAGATCAGGAACAGCGGGAGTTAGAGTCTAGTGAGTCAGACTCAAAATCAGACTCAGACTTAAATGAGTGGAGAGTAGAGAAGTTATATAAAATTTAGAAGTGTTGGATGATATGAGTGCTGGAGATCTTGGGGGTAGAGGAGGTAGCCAGTACACTTCTAGTTAGTTAGATAGTGAAGAGGACTTGAACGCCTTGCGTTTGCATTCTGGACGTACTATCACGATCCAAAGTTTCTTTACCCCCCTGAGTGGAGAAAGGTCGAAGCCAAGGTTGAAGAATTGACGGGCCACCGAACACAGGCCAGTTCACGATGGAGGGGTTCACTAACTTGAAGCTTAGGATAATAAGAATCACCCGGACGAAACACACGAGCCTATGAATCACGGTATCATGAACAATTATTAGTCTTGTATACTGGCAGTGTCCGATCATCTGGTCTTGCTACAACCTTGGCTTCGACCTTCCTCCACTCAGGGGGGTAAAGAAACTTTGGATCGTGATAGTACATATCAGACAGTGCCTGAGTGTCAATGGCCAATTGTCTTACAGAAGAAGGAACTCCTAGTGCAGAGAAGACTGTGAACATTGGAGAACAGGCTACAGCAGCAGCCTTGGATACTCTAACGAATCCACAAAATCCACTAAGCTCTGAAATTAATCTAACCAGTTACATATCCCCTTTCACCTCAGACATGTTTAGCACCGCACAGGCCTTTGAATAGCAGGGGCAGTATCTTCCTAATGCTTCTTATGCTAATCCTTGGGGCCTTAATACTAACAGTGTTGGCATGCAAACCCATGTTAATTTGCTGAGCTGTCCTGGATCCCAGGGCTAGGCAGTGAGGGCAGTCAGATACACTCTAGCTATAGACAGAAGTAGACACTCTATTCTGTTGTTCTCTCTTCTCGCAGCTGTACTTTTCTGTGGCATAATAAAGAGAGAGAAACACACCTGCTCCATTTTGTTTTCTGATTCCCCTGCACGCTACCTGCTCCAGATTCATGGGTTCATTACCACCAATCTTGGTGGCACTGTGGCAGCAGAGACTAACGTCGGGAACATATATTTCATGGCCAACTATGGTATTCAGTGGATTCTAGGCCTGCGGCAACAGTCATCACCCTGTCCATGTGGCTCCCCATGGGGTTTTCCGCCTATTTCATAGTGCCGCTATGCCCCATAGATGTATGGGGAAAGAATAGCTCTTTATTTTCTGTACTCACTTCTTGCATCAATTATAATAATTCCCCTCTACTACAGCACTTATATTTGCACTTGACATCACGAATACTGGCAATTGCACTTTGAAAAGTAGCCCTAAATGCTCTGGCTGTTTCACGCAGTATGGTTGAGTATGAGGTAATTACTTATGCAGAAATTTTGACTAATTTGTTCTAATCGGGGACATCGTGAAAGTATTGCTAATGTTATACCCAACTTATATTATTTGTACTGCACATCGCAGATATGCTAATGCTCACATATTCTCCTTTATTTTCTGAGTAACGAAGGAAAAAAATAGAGTTACAGCCAACCAGGTCATTTTCTTTTCCTGCCCATGCACTTTTGGTTTATTTTCATAGTACTAGATAGGCTTACTCAAGGTATTTCCAATCACTGTTTCACAAATAACCATAAGCAGTAACTCTTATTGCAGTGCACTTGTAACACTTATTGTAAAACAATTCATAACACTTACTAGGTATAACTTATTACAGTTTACATTTCACTGATGCATTAAAAAACACACTTGTGCATATGTTTACTATTTACAAAATCCCACACGCCTGCTTAGTCACTGAACCCTTTCTCCGGTGGTAAGGACAGAACTTTCAAGGGGGCCGATGATGCAATTGGCCTCACACAGGACGGAATTGGACGAGGAGGATAAGGAAGACATCACTCTACATTTTACCAGTGCCGTGCACAGACTGGGCCATGCATCAGAGGGGTACCTTGTGTACCTGCCTCCCCTATGTTTGTCAAAGAAAATGGTCGCGAGTTCAAAAGGTGGCGGGAAGGTGCTTGCGGCATATCTCATCAGCCAGCGGTGCTCCACGCCCTGAATCGTGACAGTTACACATGTTAGCCGGTGTGTACGGGTTAATGCACACAAAAGATTTCATTCTATCCATTCATTAAATCCTTTTCTGTTCAAGAACTGTACAATCCTGGAGTTGGGATACTCAGTCCCGACATTCAAGGCGAGATTTCATTCCTGAACCTTGAAAACCATTAGTCATTTTTCGGGAGGGGGGGCAGGGGGTCAAGGGTTAAGGTTGTGCTTCCTCCCCAAGCCTAAATCTTATGGTGTCTAATACCTAATTGAGCCTGTAAGCAGATACATCCAAAATTCCATTCTTTTATTCTAAAAATAATGCATATTTCTAGCAGGACAATTAGCATTGGAGGCTGTGCCTCTTCATTTAAAGTCTAACTGCAGTTCCAGTGGCTCAGTCAAAATTGTTTTGCATTTCTTTGTGGACACACAATGTTTCACTTTATATGTAAAAAGCGTGAATAAATTTTAGTGGGTAGCTGAAACTGAGCACACACCGCCTTTACCAAACCTACAGCGATGCCCATATGGTGTGTGTTGCCTTCCTCAGGTCCTTGTCTATAATGAAACAAATATGCGACACTGAAGCTTGTAAACTTTTGGATGTATAGCAGACACAGGGAGAGCTGGAGTTCCTGTTTCATCATCCCCACGGGATTAGATCTTGACCATTCCCCTTTTTGCTGAACTTTTTTAGTGTTTCAGTAACACAGAGAACAGACTGCATGCTCTCCAGTACAAGTTCCTCTAACCCAGCACAAGACTACATGCACATTACACACATCACTTCCTATTCAAAGGTTTACAAACAAAAAATTGCATATATTTGTCAAGCCTCGGAGTCCCCAGGTGGAAGGGAGATATCAGAGCCCCGACCATCCACCCTTCTCCCGGTGACGACCCAGTGAGATACCTGGAACCACTCTCACTCACTTCTTAATTTCTGCAACATTCACCGTCTTTCTCTCTGTTGAGCACCACCTCTCCTCCTCTAAATTTCACTTTCTCTTCTTAACTGAGGCCCAGCTGTGTGAGGTGACTGTATCCTCCTTCATTCTCTATACTCATTTAAAAGCCAAAGGAGGTTTTTGTGTAGATGTATGCAACGACAGATCTTGCTCCCATGTTCCTGAGCTTTAATCTTATGAATTCTCTGCTCTCTGGCTCCTGCTTTACTGTCATTCTCTAAGTAAATATATCTATGTTTTTTGCTTATCCCCTAATTCTACTGACTATAAAATACTCTTCAGGTATCTTCTATGATTAAACATATTCTGTCGATTTCTCATTTCTCAGAAATCTCCATTCTAGGAGATTTCATTATTCACCACTACCTTTGGCTCTCCTCTCATTTGAGTGATCCACCTTGTGACAAACTTACGTCTTCTCTATCAGTAATGACCTAGAGCAGTTTGTACAGGACCCTGCCCATATCCCTGATCATCTCGCAGAGAGCTCTAACATATCTTACCTATTCCTTACAACTGATACTTCTGCTGACACTGTTAATCTTTCCTCTCCATTGGGCTCCTCCAGTCGTAACATTATCATCTTAACCTGTTCTATTGCTCCAGTAAGGCGTGTGGACCCTCCAAAGAATTGGTGGCTGTGGCAATTTCGAAATGCAGATTAGGAGGCCCTCAGACAATACCTCTTTGATTTTCCCTGGAATGATTTATTGCTTCCATGGCCAGAAGTAATTTGAGTGTGCCTTGTGCATTACATATGTTATTCTCTTGGGTATGGAAGCGAATATTCTTTGTTCATATCCTTTGGCTAATGCAAAATAAACTTAGTTTAATCACTCTCGTTCTAATACTGTCCACAACAAACAGAGGGCCTACGAAAGATACTGGAGTCAGCCCACCCCTGAATCTCATCTCTTTTACGTTCCTGCCCAGAATCGAGCTAATTGTTCTTCGCTCAGCTAAAAGCAATATCATTTGTACTAAATGCTCTGAACTCTCCAACTCCAACTCTTTCCGCTTCTTTTGGCACCAAGCCAAAAACCCTTCTAACAACATAACCTCATTATCCTTCCATCTCTTTTCCATTTCGATTGCTCTGTAGCTAATTCTTCTTCTGATAAAACAGAACTCTTCTCTCAGACTTCCCCTCTAATTCCACCTTGGACGATTTCGGTGCTGTTGCACCATCGTTTCCCCCCGCTGACTTCCTCATGGCTGAAATTAAAATATCTTCAACTGATGTATTTTCCGCCATTACAAGCCTCAATATTAACAAGGCATATGAGCCTGATGGGATCCATCCTGTTGTCCTTAAGAACTGTGCTTCTGTGCTTACACCCTGCCTAGATAACTCTTTTGCATTTCTCTATCAAGTTGTACCTTTCCTTCTTAATGAAAGTTTGCTTTCAGTCAGTCTGTCCAAAAGAATGGTGACCATTCCCTGCCCTCTAACTATCGCCCAGTTACATTACCATCTTGTATTTCAAAAATTTTGGAGTCTATTTTTAACAAAAATTTTAAGCATCTTTCCTATCATAACTTTCTTTTTTATCATTTGTATGGGTTCCACAAGGGATGCTCCACTTGCAGTCTTCTCACCTACCCTTCAGACTCCTGACAGTCCTCCTCTCGGGACTTTGAAGAAAGCTTTGCCATTGCACTTGACATCTTAATGGCTTCCGATCGAGTTTGGGATAAATCTATAATTTTGGCATAAATCCTTAATTTCCAAACTGCCCATTTATGGTTTCTATCTTTCTTTGCCTTCATCTTTAGCTTCTTTTCTGGTCATTCTATTGTTGCTGTTGTAGACAGCCACCGTTCTTCTCCTAGAGCTATCAATGGTGATGTTCCTCAGGTCTCTGTCCTATCACCAACTCTCTTCCTTGTATTCATCAGTGACCTTATAAGCTTTACATCTGACCTTATCCACTCATACGTTGATGACTCCATCCTTCACCTTTCCATTCACATACCGCAGCTTCCATTTCAGCAGTTACTTCAACAAACAAGGGATGAGGCAATGGCACACCGAATTTATGACTTGGTTCATTAATCTGATTAATCAAAAGTTCAGTTCTTACATTAATCAACCCGACAAAATCTTCCACAGGAGTAACCCCAAATTTTTAATAATATCTGGCTCAATCCTGCATCACTTTTAAACATACTTGGGGTTTCATTATATCTGGATTTATCTGGGAAAGAACATGTTTCCTCTCTCGTAAAAGGGATTGGGTGTGTTAAGCCGATTCCGTGCCTAGTTTACCCCTGCGCAGTTTTTGACTAATAACACAGGTTTTATTCACTCCTGTGTAGAATACACTTTTCATGCGTGGGTAGGCTCCTCACATACAGCTGTTCTCAACAACGTGGAAACAAAGGCTTTTTGTCTCATTAACTCTCCTCCTCCTACTGGTTCCCTTCTACCTTTGTCTCTTAGCTGCACTGTTGCATCTTTATCTCTTTTCTTTCACTGCTTCAATGGTCATTGCTCCTCTGAGCTGTCTGCTTGCATCCCTCCACCAGTATACGGCGAGCGTGTAGCACCCGTCTAACAAAAAAACTCTCATCCCTTTTCTGTCCAACTTTCTAATGCAAGAGATAACCACTACTCTCAGTCCTTCATTTATGCTACAGGACAACTGTGGAACTGTATCCCTGTATCTGTATTTCCCGTTGCAGGCTCCGGACCTTTGATTCCTTCTTCTGTGCGTAAAGAAAAACACACATACCTGTACATACAAGTGCCCAGACAGACACTCGTAATTAATTTATAGACGACGGAGAAATGCACTGTGATAAAGACTGACGCTTTTATGAAGCGTCAAAGATAGAATCAGGCGGCTCCACCGTGTGGTTATACAAATGTCCCTCACCTACTTCCTTATCTCCAAGAGGGAGAATTTTGAGATGTAGGAGGAAGGTAAGTTTATCCCCAGTCCACCAGGTTCACATTTCTGATGAGCAGGGATTTGCAGTTACTGGTACTACCACTAATACTACCTTGGTCAGTGATTGTGCACGCGCACACACACACACACACACACACACACACACACACACACACACACACACACACACACACACACACACACACACACACGGGCTGTAACATGTGCTTTCAACATACCCATCACATGTACCCTTCAAATGTACTCGTTTAATAGTGCACTGAAAGTAATATGAGTGTAGGTGTATTACTGAATGTAACTGCACATCTTAAGGACCTGGCAGACGCGGGTTGGTGAAGGAGACTGTATAATCATCACCAAAAGCCGTGTCGTTGATCAGGGCCTGCTTCATCACCCACAGTTAATTAGACGCGTACTTTCATTGGTTGAGAAAGCTCTATAGTACCTTTTCGTCTGCGATAGATTTAATTTTTTACACCTTGTTGACCTCTTTTGTTTTCCATAAATCCTACCAGTTTCGCCCTACTCTACACAAATAACGTAGACAATAACAGTAACCACCCGTATCCAAAAAGATGTCCATAAGGAAGTGGTGGGATAGAGCTTCCTTAACTGACTAAAATCTGAGCCTTTGTCATTTGATTTTCAGGTACTCATTGCCGTAAAGCTTTATTGATAATTTTGTTTCATATTGACTGTCCTTATTATTCCCTTCACTTATTCTTGTTCTAAGCGAGTTAAAAAACAATGGTCAGGGTCTGCCTTTCCCATAAAAAATGCAAATTGGGAGACGATGGAAAATGTGAAAACGATTATTAACTATATTTTGAAATTGACGTAAATGCACTCTTGTTTCAAAATTTTCGTTCCTTCTGCTGCCCATCTGTAACTCAAGCATTATATTAGTTATAGTAACTGTAACTAACAACTGGGTAAAACTAAACTTTGTAAGTAACCAAACAGAATATAGTGACGGTATGGCACCTTACTCTGACTAATATAAAGTTACGAGTTGCTGAACGGTGGGAGGAGGAGCGGGACTTTCGGAGACTGTAATGTAGTTAAGTTAGTGCCCAAATAATTTTAGTATTCATTGTGTTCAACTTTTTCACCCTCTGCCAATTTGTCTTTTATGGGGGGGGAGGGGGGAGATCCTGATCATTTCTTATTATAACCGATAGAATATATTGCAAAAATTATCCTGGTCTGTCAAGCACTTTACAACGGACACATATTTTATCAGTACGCCAACCCTTGATATCTCATTACGGTTTTGTTCTGTGACGGACCGGCCCAGGGGCCAGTCCAACAGAGTCAGTGTCACTGAGAGACCGGTCAGAAATTAGTCTTCCCAGAGCCTCCTGGATGGTTACAGGTGCCTTCCTAGGATCCCCCAAGATGATTAACTTGGATTATTGTTATATTCACAATGATTCGTTTACGCCATGAGCCCCGAGTGTCTGAAAATAAACAACTTGGCTGTTTTCGTCTTAGAAAAACGGAGGAACGTGATGCCAAATTCTTCACTATCTGTGCACTCTTTAGCAATTAATGAAATTATCTGGAAAGACCTTTATGACACTGAATGAGATAAGATGTACTGTTATTCATTTAGACAATATTTTACACAGAAAATCCGGGACCAGTTTAAGCAGTTAATTGGACTGGATACTAATGAGTCACTTCAGATTTATTTTCATCTGCTGGTATACGAGTTCACATCCTAAAGATGATGAGCAAACCTTATGCTGAAAGTGAACTCATTCACGTTGCCTTCAAAGTGGAGGGGTTCAATATGACGTCAATCACCCCTTCACTATGAAATGTCTCCCCAGTTGAAAGAAACAGTTTGTGGGTTGCCAGAGTAACTAATACATCGCAGTGAGTGGTTTATGAGATATACAGTGGTATCCTGCTGCCAAACAAGGAAAGTAATCCTGCACTAATGCACACTATACAAAACTGCTAAATAATTACTTTGTGATATACTGCAGTTTTTTTTTTAACCTACTTACAAGAATTCCTCCTGCCGGGAAGGAGTCAGAAACATCTTCAATTAAAGTCCTTCAGTAAAATATGTAATAAAAAAAGAACAATAATCGTCAGGTGAAAGCAAATAATATGAAAAACGTAAAGGGATTTACAGGATCGTATACAGTACATAGACAGGATGTATTGATATTTAGGCAAACTTTTGCCTGATTATTTAAAACACAATAGCCGCAGTTTGCTGATATTTCTAAGGAGTTTGCAGTGTCTTCCGTTTCAAACTGCGCCGCCAGTTTAGTCCTGTCACGCTTTTCTGTAACAACAAATCCAGACTGATTGGCAACTGATCGAGGCACGAGACTTCAAGAGATGTCCCGCGATTTTCGTAATATTTTTTGAGCCCCACAATGATTATTTCGCGATTCCAAAAGCACTGACGTCTCAAGAACGAAAAGGAAGAGGATATGCGTCCCAAGAGATGATTTTTCATAATGCACAATAAAATGTGGGCAAGGAAATGAAATGACGTTGCTGGGATAGTGTGTCGCCTCCTGTCGCTGTACTCGTACTCCAGGATGTGGTTCCGAGAAGACGTATTCGCTGACAAGCTTTGGCATCCACATTTCTCTCCTGCTGCCAGCGGTGAATCCATCTGTAAATCGAGGAGACACTTGCACCAGTCTCCAGGGCAATGTCTTTCACCGATACGCCTTCCAGCCACATCCTCACTATATGCAAACGATCTGCCATCACAGATGGGTATAGGATTAGACGCTTACGAATTTACTTTACAATGCCTGACAAAATACTCATGCAACGTTATTTATGTGCTAAGGTATGAAGCGAAAATTAGAGCAAAATAAACCATCATTAATTTCTTGTAAGATCTTCTGAAGTTGAAGTAACAACGATGTATATTGTATATATGCCATTTCTTCTCTCTCTCTCTCTCTCTCACACACACACACACACACACACACACACACACACACATTAAAAAGGAAGTGAAAAGAATAATCCAAAACAATCCAAAGTTAGTCAGAGATTCAGTAGATATAAACAAATCTATAGTAATCACTGGTATAGAAGAGGAAGAAGTAAAAAAACAAGATCACAAGAGACAAAAAGGAGATGGCAAATGTAATGAGCTTACTGAAAGAAGTATCAGAGGAAATCTGTAGTAAAGACATAGAGGAACAAAAAAGGTTAGGGAAATACGAGAAAAGCAAGACAAGACCTCTAAAGGTGACTTTCCAGAGTGTTAACACTGTGGAAGAGATACTAAAAAATGCAAAGAATCTTATGGAAAAAGAGGAGTTCAAAAATGTATGGATAAAAAGATGCCTAACACAAGAGGAACTGGAATTACTGAAAGAGAAAAGGGAGGAAGCAAAAACAAAAAATGAGGGAAGATCAGAAGAGGAGAAGAAGAAATTTTTTACAAAGTAATAGGATTGCAGGTACGAAAGTGGTACACAAACAGGATGGAATAAAAAGGAGGAAGGTAGTAGAACCATGTCACGACAAGTGTATAAACAAGATGATAAAGTTCATTTACTCAAATGTGGATGGAATGGTATCTAAATTACTAGAGATGAATGAGTATGTCAGAGAAAATGAACCACAAATAATATGCCTAACTGAAACAAAATTAACACCAAGGATATCCAATGACTTACTAAACTTAGAGGAATACAATATATGGAGAAGAGACAGAAATTTAAAAAAGGAGGAATTATAATATGAACTAAGAAAAATCTAAAAGTCAATGAAATAAAACCAGATATACCATCACAAGTAGAACTGATTGCAATAGAGATCAACACATCTGAAGGTAAAGTAATTGTAGCCAATTTATACATGCCACCCAGATCAAACACATGGGAAAGAGATGAATATGAGGACCTGGCAGAGAGTACAGTTCAGAGTTTAAGATCATTACTACATAAAATGGAAGAGAAATCGGAAAGAATTATACTAGGGGGGGACTTTAATACAAATATAAATTGGAATACTCTAGATATAATTAGCCAAGAAAGCTGTTGGGACCAAAAGCTCCTGGATCTCATGCAAGAGTTTTTCCTAACGCAACATGTGAGGGAAACCGCCGGAAAAAGAGGACTTCATGTACCTTCAGTGCTAGATCTAATATTTACTAGGCAAGAAAATGATATTGACAGTTTAATATATCACCCTCCACTCGGCAAAAGTGATCATGCAGTACTAAATTATAACTTCAGGATAGCATATGACATAGTAAACAGCAATGACAGTTACAAAAAAAGCCTAAACTATAAAAAGGGAAATTATCAAGACCTAAAGAAGTATTTCTTAGAAGTTGATTGGGAAAATGAGCTTAGAGGACAAGATTTAAATGCTGTATATAAAAAATTCTGTGAATTTTATGAAATAGGAGTCCAGAAGTACATCCCACAGCACAAAGAAGCAGATAAGAAAATACAGAAATGGTTCAATACAGAATGTACAAAATCAAAAGAAAGAAGAGATTTGTTGTGGAATAGATACAGAAGACACAATAGTGAAAGGACGTATAATAATTACAAACAGGCAAGAAACGATTATACAAGAATAAGGAGGGAAGCCCAAAAACAGTTTGAGGAGGATATAATAAAAAAAAGTAGTGATCAACCAAAGCTATTTTACAGCTATATCAGAAGCAAAACCAAAGTAAAAGATATAATACAATCAATTACGGACAAGGGAATCACTTATACACAAGAGAAAGATATTTGTGAAGCACAAAATAAGAATTTCCAATTAGTTTTTACAAAAGAAAAATATTTTGAAAGGGACTATGTGGAACATGCATGTCCACACATACTACCAGATATACAAGTAGCAGAAAAAGTAATACGGGAGGAGTTAAGTAGATTAGACAGAGGAAAAGCAAGTGGTCCTGATGAAATTTCATGTTGGGTACTACGAGAATGTGCAAAGGAGTTAAGTAAACCATTATTTATAATTTTCAAAAAATCCTTGAGTCAAGGTAAACTACCTGATATTTGGAAAAAAGCAAATATTGTCCCCTTATTCAAGAAAGGAAATAGACAAAATCCACTCAACTACCGACCAGTATCACTGACCAGTGTTGTAAGCAAGGTATTAGAAAAGCTTATAAGAAAAGCTTGGGTAAATCATCTAGAAGAACACAGTATGATAACAGAAAGACAGTTTGGTTTCAGAAAAGGAAAATCATGTGTTACTAATCTGTTGAGCTACTATGACAGAGTAACAAACACAATACAGGAAAGAGAAGGATGGGTGGACATTATCTATTTAGATTTCAAGAAAGCTTTTGACACAGTACCACACCAAAGACTTTTATGGAAACTGTACCATCAAGGAGGAATTCGAGGCAAACTGTTTTGTTGGATGCAAGACTTTCTCATAAGAAGAGAAATGAGAACAGTACTAAGAGGAAACTACTCATCATGGAAGGAAGTGACTAGTGGAGTACCACAGGGTTCAGTGCTGGCCCCAATCATGTTTTTAGTGTATATAAATGATATAAACAGTAACACTGGAAATGAGAGCTATCTGAATATGTTTGCAGATGATGCAAAAATACAAATGAGAATTACTAACACAGACTCTTGTAAAGAGCTAGAAGAAGAATTAAATAAACTTCATGAATGGAGTAGTACATGGCAAATGGAATTCAATTTGGACAAGTGTCATGTAATCAAGTGTGGTAAAAGTGGAAAAAGACCTGATTGGGATTATAAGTTAGGAAATAAAACCCTATACACATCAGAAAGAGAGAAAGACCTAGGTGTGATTATCAATAACAGACTATCTCCGGCTGACCACATCAGCGAGAAGGTACGGAACATGTATACACTGCTTGCAAATATGAGAATAGCATTCACATACATAAATGAAGACATGCTAAGAAGGATAATAACATCATTCATTAGACCAACCCTGGAATATGCATCAGCAGTCTGGAGTCCTCATCTCAAAAAACACATAGACAAGATTGAAAAAGTTCAAAGGGCCACTACAAAATGGATACCAAGCTTAAGGGACCTAAGCTATTAAGAAAGACTAAATAAACTGAATCTACCAACACTACAGCAGAGAAGGAAAAGAGGTGACATGATAATGCTATATAAGTGCATATCAGGGAAGGAGAAAATAGACATAAATGATTACTTAACATATGGAGAAGCATCAGCAAGAGGACACTGCAAAAAACTGCATAAGAAGAGAGGTGATAAAGACGTAAGGAAATTCAGTTTCCCAAACAGAGCAATTGATCAATGGAATGCACTACCGAATGAAATAGTGTGTGCCAAAACAATTCACAAATTTAAGGATATGTACGATAAATATGGTTTAAGACACGGGACAGTACGAGCTTGACTCATTCCTGTAAAGATACAATTAGGTAAGAACAATTAGGTAAGAACACACACAGACACACACACACACACACACACACACACACACACACACACACACACACACACACACACGCACACACACACACAGACACACACACACACACACACACACACACACATACACACACACACACACTTCAAGCTGTCCTGCAACAGAAAACAATGCCTGCTATATTAACCAGGATGGTGTGTTTCTCATTGTGTTGGGTGCCAACGTGTGTGACTGCGTGGGCTAATGCTTCTTCAAGATGAATTGTTGCTTCGCTGTAGAGCGCTTGCCATTGTTCTTTGTCCGAAGTATTAGTTTCAAGATCTTTTAGTGTGATATTGCTCTTCTACAGAGTTCTCTTTATGCAATCAATATATCTTTTCTTCTGTCCTCCTGGCTTGCCACCTGCTGCAGGGAGTTGGCCATACAGAACCTCGCTTGGAAATGGTGCTCTGGCATGTGGAACACGTGTCCAGTCCATCTCAGATGTTTTTAAGACATCATGGTTTCTATGCTGGTTGACTTTGCCCACTGGAGGATTTGTAACTGAGGAACTTTATCGTCCCATTGGAATCCTAAGATGTATTGTACGTATTGCATGTGAAATGACTCAACCTGTCTGATATGAAGCTTGTTGTTAGTCTAAATTCAGCTCCGTATAAGAGAGTGGAGAGGCATGCAGATGTATATACTGAAACCTTTGTTTTGATACTCAGGCTGATACATTCAAAGACACTGGGTCTGAGACGTCCAGAAAAATCCGAGACATGGTTGATTCGTGCAAGGGCTTCTGCATCAATGTTATGTTTATCTGTGAACACACAGCCAAGGTAGGAAAATTCTCCACCTGTTTTACATTTTAGCCGTTTATCTGAAATGTGTGAGGCTCTGCTATGGTGTTTCTCTGATATGTTTTTCTGTTTTACTGACATTCAGAATCCCATTGCATGGTATATATTAGAAATGATGGCAATACTCTGCCGTAGGGCTTCTGTGGTATGTGTAAGGATAGCACAGCTCTCAGCTCTGGAAAAAGAAGTCTCAGACTGTGAGACTGAAGACGTCGGAGATTAAATAAGCTACCGTCTAGACGGAAATTGATTTTTATAAAATCATCAGAATTCCTTTGTTGGTGACTTAAAAGGGTGACCGCGGTGAGAGAGATGTTGAAAATGACAGAAGCCAGAGCACATCCTTGCTTTATCCCAGTGTCCACTGTGACGGGCTCAGATTTGCTCCCACCTATGGACACACGAACTTTCATGATGTTATGCAGACTATTCAGGATAGCAAAGCATTTGCTTTGAACTCCGAATTTTGGAGGAGCATTCCATAAAAATTCTGTGTTATAAATGTCAAATACTTTGGCAAGATCAGCACTCGTAAATGCAATTTATATACAATTCACAGTTCTACTCGTGGCATTTCTCTTGTATGTGTCTGGCAACAAAGATCATAAGATCATATCATAGGAACTTTTTTCCCTACAAAATCCATATTTTGTTTCAAAAAGTGTTGACTCAGATGCTGTTTCAGTCTAGATAATGTTATCTTACCTAGTACCTTGTGAGCATTTACCAGGAGGAAGATAACTCTACTGTTGTCACAATTTGAGCAGTTCCATTTCTTCTTGTAGATGGTCACAGTATCAGATGTAAGCTGTTCAGATGGAAGTTTTTCTTTATTCCAGATAGTCAGTATGAGATTATCGAGGCACTGGTGACTAACTGGCCACCCTCTTTGATTAGTCCAGATGGCATGCCATCAAGGCCTGCGCTTTTGTTATTTATTTGAGATCGGATGGCCTGCACAGTTTATGCTAGTGATGGTGGGACAGTGAGATCTACTGCTCAGGAGGGTTTATTCAGTTAAGTAAGGTATTGAAAAGTTGTTGTCCATGTTTCTAGGATTGCTTGCTTGTCTTTCAGGCGCTCTCCATTGGGTGAACGTATAGTGTCTATGTTGTGTTTGATTCGGACTTAGTTTTTATCGACTTGTAGAATCCATGTTCGTCATATCAGTTAGTCTTTGAAGCTGTTTAGCTTGCTCAGTTCACCATTTGTTCTCCATGTCAGGCAGCCTCCTCTGGGTTTCATTTATGAGATTCCGGAATTCAGTTTTTAGGGTTAGGGAGCTAGGATGAACCAACCAGTTGTTATGTGCTCTATTCTTCATTGCAAGAAGGTAATGTATGTCCCAAGCATGATCATCAAACCAGCCATTATGGCAGCGAGTGATGAAATCTAAGATTTCTTCTGCAGTGCCGTGATGCATTGTCTTAATATTCGGTCACTTTGTGTCTAGGTTTGTTGCATTGTTGCCTAGATCAAGTGGTGGGCATTGAGAGAGCTTGTCTGTAATAGTACTGCAGAAGCTGTTACAAGTTGCTGCATCCTTTAAAACAGTAAAGTTTATATTCTTGGAAGATGATCTACGGTGCATATGTGGGCGTGTTACCAATTGAAGTTTGACGAATATCAGGTTATGTTCTACTGAGCACCCAGCACCTCTCATGGATTGGGTTATAAGAGTTTCTTTTTGATCTCGTTGCCTTGTACCGACATAATCAATTGCGTGCCAGTGTCTAGATCGTGGATGCATCCACGTAATTTTGAAAGCCTTGTCAGAGGTGATTATCTTTTCCAATTCTGAAATTAAAATCATCAAGCAGGATGAGTTTGTCATTCTGTGGTACCGAGGAAATAGTAGGATCCAGAGGGTCGTTAAAGGAATCTTTGCTGGCATACTCAGTGTTATATACTGGCTTTAGAGAGAGGCTTGTGCCAGCACGTCAGCATCTCTCATATACCCACAGGTGATTCTTGGATCTTTTATAGTAGGTTGTCTAGGTTTCCTCTGCAGAAACAATTATACCCTTCTCCTCCTTCTAGTAGGTTGCCCTCTCCTGAGAGGCGAGTCTCAGGTACAGCAGCAGTGTCAGTCTATTATCGTTTCGGTTCATGGACAATAAGGGCAGTCTTACGGTGTGGTCCTGGGTCTTGGTCAGATTCAAGCATGGTCCATATATTCCTGGTAGCACGAGTCAGAAAAATTCTTTTAGTTCTTCGACCGTATTGTGAAATGCCTTGACAAACGCTGTTATCTGTCCAGGTGGAGAGCAACAAATATTAGGTTACCTTTTCTAAGCCCCTCCCCATCAGATTAAGCAGCTGGGTGTCCGTTTCTGGCTTCTTAATCGCACTGGATGCTGCTGAAGGCATGGCATGCTCCTATGCCATCATGCTAGGTCCCACTGGGCTAATGCAGCCAATGTGCAGGACACAAGCTAGCGAATAACACCCACATCCATGTCCTGTCACTCTCACCGAATCCTGTTGCCAAAGGCCATTTAGTTTTGATGACTGGGATAAATGGGAGGTGAATATAGCAGTGTGTTTGTACAATGAAAGCTTTTGGTGTGGTGGTGAGAGTGTGCATTTCTGCCGCCACATTTCTTGTCCCTTCTTAGCCTGTGATAGTGGCATGAAGATTCACGACTGTCTACTGATCAGGGTTGCAGGAGTCTGCCGGGAGCTTTGTCTGCCAAGCCCTGTCTTCTGGAGGACTTCACTCACGAATTTCACATTGGGGATTTACTCTCGTAGTCTTAACCTATCCAAGGCTGGATGGGTAATTTTAGTCTGACCCCACACTGATGGCCCCTTCACTGTGGGGAACCCAGTCCACCTGTTGAGGCCTGGGGGATCTCCCCACACTGGCATGGCCCACCAGATTTATGGGGTACGCATGCACCCCACCATGACAAGGTGGCTCCTGTGGGAGGTTACACACACACACACACACACACACACACACACACACACACACACACGGCACAAACTTCCATCAACTCCCGTTCAATCCTACGGTTGAAATATGCTAGACTACAGTAGAAAAACATTAGTCTACAGTCCACCAGGTTTACGTTCACATGAGCAAAGGGTTGCAACTATTACTCTATATTATATACAGTATGGTATACGCAAATATCATTTGTATATCTTATGCAGATTATCTCATTGTAGTACTCAAGTTCACAAGATCTGATTGTGCCTTCACCCAGACTAAGTTACCCCATTACTGGACTAGTTCCCGCAACTTTCCTTACCTTACAATATATTAAAAGTTATTTAAATATAATGCATATTATACTGGAATAAAGAGATATTGCTGCATTAATATAGAGGTAACAATTACCACTATTACCTATTCTTTGCTCAAGGATAATGAAATGTGAGTACACAACCTTCCTTTGCCTGTATTTCCTCCTGCAGAAAAAGACCTATATAATGACAAAAAAACAAATCTTCAGCTTTTATCTTAAGTCTGAACTCTGATCCTCAAGGAAAATAGGACAAATATATTCCACTCTCTCTGAAAATATCATACTCCACTAAGGAGTAAAGTGTCCTTTTTTTCTATTGTACTTAGATTCTGCACGTGGATGCCTTGGTGCGGTGGCACCTAAATGACTGGATGGCTCCACATCCATATTAAACAAACGTTCCTCACCTAATCTCCCTATCACTCGAAACGAGGATGGTGGACTTTAGATAAAACAGTTTCATCCTGCAGTTCACCAGGTTCTTAATCAGATGAACCAGAGGCAAGAAACACTTAGGTTACAAACTGTCAATTCTGAGGCATATGTGAAAGTGGCTCTGTTGTAATGTTCTTACTGTTAACTCTATACTGCTCAGGAAGGAATACTCCTTTCTTTGAGGGTCACTGTGTAATGTGCAGATCACAGATGTTTGAAGAAATAAGCTTATCAACTATGAGCCGGTAGGTGAAGATCGGTACGCTATGAACGATCCCTTCCAAGCCCTATGTCCGGCACATTCAGGAATAAAAGGTTGACAGATTATTAAGTCATGGACAGATTGATATATTAACCCGCCACGTGCCAGTGCCATTTTAAAACGGTGTGATGAAAATCTGTGGTCAATGACAGTGCCATTTTAAAATGGCTTAAAAAAAAAAAAAAATCACTATGACTGCATTTTTCAAGATTCGCGGGTAAATATTGGCAGGCATGTATGGTAACTGTTCTTCTACCATGCCTCAGGCTGACAAGGCCATACATCCACTTGCTCCCCCCTCACACTTTCTCTGCCTCAGTCTGCCTGTGTGCCTCACTCAGTGCTGTACATAGTAAAGGCATGTTGTGAATATTTTCATGTAAGTGTACAGTAAGAACTATACATAGCGAAACCAAATTGAAAATATTTTCTTGAAAGTGCAAGGACTGTATATACATTGTGAAGTCATGTTGTAAATACCTTGTAAGTGCCAGGATTGTACATAGTGAAGTCAGGCTGTATATATCTTCAAGTAAGTGTAAGACAGTGCTTTCACAGTGAGATAGACATGCAAATTGTGACAGATGTTGAAGTAATAAGTACTCAGAAAAGTGTACTGATTTTTTTTTTTTAAATACGAGGAAGAAGGAACCAAAGGCAGCAAGTCCGCAATTATTGTTCCTTCCAAGAGAAAAACAAAATACAAGAGACAGCCAAATTTAAGATCCGATCATTTCGAGATGCCTGGACACACTGCATTTGAAAGACTGGAAATCATAGGAAGCAGGAAATACAGACAGAGGGAGACAGTTCCAGAGTTGACCTGTTGCACAAATGAAGGACTGGGAGTAACGGTTATCTCTTGCATTAGAGAGTTGGACAGAAAAGGGATGAGAGTTTGCTGCTAGACAGGTGCTACGTGCCCGTCATAGAGGTGGAGGAATGCATGAAGACAGTTCAGAGGAGCAGTGACCATTGAAGTAGTGATAGAAAAGAGATAAAGATGCAATAGTGCGATGATGAGACAGAGGTTGAAGGGAGCCAGGAAGAGGAGGAGGGTTAATGAGACAAAAAGCCTTTGACTCCACCCTATTGAGAAGGGCTGTATGTGGGGAGGCTCCCCACACACGAGAGTTGTACTCCACAAAAGGGTGGATAAAACCCTTGTATAGAGTCAACAATTGTGCAGGGATAAAGAAGAAACAGAGTCGGCTTAGCACACCTAATCTCTTGGAACCAGATTTTACAAGAGATGTAATATGATCTTTCCAAGATAAGTCCCGGGTAAATGAAACTCCAAGCATATTCAAGGATGATGCAGGATTATGCTGAATATTATTGAACATTAGTGGATATACCTGTGGAAGATTTTGTTGGTTTGATAGGTGTAAAAACTGAGTCTTTGATGCATTAAAAGCAACAATATTATGTTTACCCCAGGAAGATATACGAACCAAGGCAGACATTAGGTATGCCATAGCCTTATCCCTTGTTTGTTGAAGTAACTGCTGAGATGGACGTTGCAGGAACCGAATGATTAGGTGAAGGGTGGAGTCATCAGCGTAAGAGTGGATAGGGTTAGATGTACAGCTTAGGAGGTCATTGCTGGATAAAAGAAAGAGAGTTTGTGATAGGACAGAACCCTGAGGAACACCACTGTTAATAGATCTAGGAGAAGAACGATGGCCGTCTACAACAGTGGATATAGAATGACAAGAAGGGAAACTAGAGATGAAGGCACAGATAGAAGGATAGGAACCGTAAGAGGGCAGTTTCGAAATTAAAGATTTATGCCAGACTCGATCGACAGCCTTTGAGATGTAAAGTGCAATGGCAAAGCTTTCGCCAAAGTCCCGAAAGGAGAATGACCAGGAGTCTGAAAGGTAGATGAGAAGATCGCCAGTGGAGCGTCCCTGACGGAACCATACTGACGATCAGATAGAAGGTTGTGATAGGAAGGATGCTTTAAAATTTCTCTATTAAGAATTGACTCGAAAACTTTTGAGATACAGGATGTTAAAACAATTGGACGATAGTTAGAGGGTTGGGAATGGTCACCCTTTTTTGGGACTGGCTGAATGAGAGCAAACTTCCAGCAAGAAGGAAAGGTACAAGTTGAGAGACAAAGGCGAGTTTGCCTAGGCAGGGCGTAAGCACAGAAGCATAGTTCTTTAAAACAACAGGAGAGACTCCATCATGCCCATATGCCTTATTAGTATTGAGGCCTGTGATGGCAGAAAATACATCAGCTGAAGAAATTTTAATGTCAGCCATGAGGAAGTCAGAGGGGGGGGGGAGTGATGGAGAAACAGCACTGGAATCGTCTAATGTGGAATTGGAGGAGAAAGTCTGAGCGAAGAGATCTTCTTTATCAGTAGAAGAAATAGTTACAGAGCCATCAGAGTAGAAAAGAGGAGGGAAGGATGATTAGGTAAGGTTGTTAGAAAGGTTTTTGGCAAGGTGCTAGAAGGAGCGGGAAGAAATCGAGTTCGAGAGCTCAGACCATTAAGGACGAATGAAATATTTTTAGCAGAGCGAAGAACAGACTCAGCATGATTCCGGGCAGAAACGTATAAAAGATGTGATTCAGGGGTGGGTTGGCTCCAGTACCTTTTACAGGCCCCCTCCTTGTTGTGAACAGCATTAGAACATGCGTGATTAAACCAAGGCTTTCTTGCATTAGTCAGAGGATACGAGAAAGGAATGTATGCTTACATGCCCGAGAGAATAACCTCCATAATGCGCAAGGCACACTCAGATGGCTCCCAGCCATGGAAGCAATAATAATTCCTGGGAAAAACAAAGAAGTACTGCCTGAGGGCCTCCCAATCCGCAGCTCCAAAGTGCCACAGACGACATTTCTTTGGAGGGTTCACAGGCTGTACCGGAGTGATAGGACAGGTTAAGGTGATAGGGTTGTGATCGGAGGAACCCAACGGAGAGAAAAAAGTAACAGTGTAAGCAGATGGATTAGTTGTAACGAACAGGTCACATATGTTGGAACTCTCTCCAAGGCAGTCAGGGATACTGGTAGGGTGCTGTACAAGCTGCTCTAGGTCATTAAGGATAAAAAAGGTGTAGGCTTGTTCACCAGGTGGATCAGTGAAAGGAGAGGAGAGCCAAAGGTGGTGGTGAACATTGAAATCTCCTAGAATGGAGATTTCAGAGAAAGGAGAAATGGATAGTGTTCCATTGTAGAAGAAAGATAATCATAGAATTTTTGATAGTCAGTAGAATTAGGAGATAAGTAAACAGTGCAGATATATTTAGTCAGAGAATGACAGGAAAGCCGAAGCCAGAGTGTAGAGAATTCAGAAGAATCGAGTTCAGGAACACGAGAGCTATTCCTTCCCAGCATAAATACCTGAGTCTCCCTTACATATAGAAAACGGCTTTCCTTCACCTCCGTGGTGAGCAGAAGAGAGCGAGAATACCTGTATGCGAGTATGTAGGACTCAATAAAACCCATTTCCGAGCTTTACTGTGTATTTTCAGTGGTGAAATTCGTTGTTTTCACATCAAAATCTATATTTTTAGCAAAAAAAAAAAAGGTAAAAAAAAATGGCCGGGATGGAGGCGACTCATAGGGCTAAAAATAGCTGGCATGCGGCAGGTTAACTGAAAGAAGACTTTGCGGCGCATCTGCCAGGGTCAAATTCCAAAATAAACCTTTGAGATTTCGACTGTCATTTCAAAGCCAACCTCAGAGATTCGGATGATGCTTTTAATTGTCATTTTAAGGAACTTTTGTAAAATATTCACCATAAATCGCATTTACGCATTATAACAAAGAGGCTTAATCATGTCTTTTTTTTTTTTTTTTTTTTTGCCTATTGACCTTTGGGGCCGGAGCCCCTGGTCATTAAGGCAAAAATATATATATGTATATACATTGATACATATATACATATATATATACTAACATATATATATATATACATACATACATACATACACACATCCATGCATATCACACACTTTCATGCACACATACGTATATATATAATAATTTTTATTTTACTATTTTTTGGTAGTTTTAGTTTTATTATTTTTTTATTTTTTTATAATTTTAACCTTATATTACTTATAAACTAGAATGCCTAATCTAAAGACTCTAAAACTAATCACCTGACAGACAAATCGCTCACCTATGCTAAATCCTAAGAGACAAATAACTAGACCTACACTAATGGTAAAAAAGCCTTGACCAAGAGAACACCATCGACTGCAGATAAGAAATGCCTTTCTACATTACATACCTGCACTCATCACCTGGTGACTGTCAGTCGAGGCACAACCTAATATAGGGGACATATATATATGAAAGGAAACCAGACGAGTCAGGAACATTTCCATATACGTCAGCTGTCGGCCCTAATTAGAATAACTTAAGCAAGATGGTATAATGTATTTACATAATTTGTACAAAAAGTGAAGAACCTCGCCCAGCAGACCACCATCGACTGCAAGTGCCCAATACCTTCCTACATTGCACACTTGCACTCATCAGCTGGTGACTGTTAGTCGAGGAACGGGGTTTAATGTAGGGGACATCAATATTAAAAATAGATCAGTGGGTGGAGGAACTATTTCAAATACGTCAACTGTCAACCCTAATTAACAGTATTATATATACATATTTACAGTTGATAAAAACTATAACCATACAGTAAAAAAGTCACATCACTCTGATCAGTCCTGTCACTTTCAAGGAAGTCATCAATTTATCAGTCATAACAATGTCCCCATCACCCAGGAGGGTGGAAAGGGTGAAGGGGACGTCTGCTGCACCGCGGTAATTTATAAGTGAAGCACGTTCACGAATAAATCGCCGACAGCGCAGGATGATATGACTGATAGACAACACCGCATTACAGATGTCACAGTGCATTGGGAAGCATCTTTCCATATATGGTTTCATGTGAGTTAAAATGGTGGCATTGAGCCGTAGCTGTGACGATACTTTTTCCTCAAGGCGACTGGGGCGGTTGGCAGTGTCCCAGTCGCCCAGGTGCGGCTTACAAGTTGGAATATTTAGTCTGGTCCACTGACCTTGCCACAGAAGATTTATTGATTTCTTTCCGAGAGAGAGACTCGACCGTAGATCACGAGGAACGTCCCAAGTCTCCTTGAGCTCTACAGCCAACTTTGCAAGTAAGTCAGCCTGCTCATTGCCATAGATACGACAATGACCAGGCACCCAGATCAGCGTGAATGACTAGTTGCATGAATGCAACTTATTAACGATGCGGCCCTGGAACTCGTGAGAGTCCGTAGTACAAGATGCAATTGCCTGAAGGGCTGATTTTGAATCTGAAAATATGACAAATGAGTCAAAACTAGAATTGAGAGCATAGTCTATGGCTTTGTCAATAGCAAAATGTTCGGAGGTAAACACAGATGTATGAGTCGGCAACTGATACCTAAGTGCACATTCAGTCGACCACACACTTGCACCCACACATTCACTCGACTTGAAGCCATCGGTGTACAATTGATGGGACCCCAAGTGACGAATGATGATGTTACGAAACAAGTGGTGGACCTCCGCCTCCAGCACCTTGGTCTTTGGTGCTGGGAGTCATGATACATCAACAGCAAAGCCGGGAGGCTCCCAAGGCACTATATTTTTAACCACCAACTTGTCACAGTCACTGGGGTCCACACCAAGCTCCTGAGTCAGTAAATGGAGGTGAACGGCAAGTGGCCGACGCACCCCCAGCATGAGATGGTGGTATTGATGCAGGGGGGTACAAGCCACATTGCCGATATTACTTTTCCTATATGTTCGTATGCCATACGAAAAGGCCAGGTGGTCATAGCGAATACGGAGGGGAGGCACATTCGCCTCCACTTCCATACGAGCAACACGGGAACACCGGACAGCTCCAAGACACATTCACAAACATTTATTCTGCAACACATCCAATCCTTGCAGCATGGCATCGGATGCCAAGCCATACACCTGTGCGCCATAGTCTAGCTTTGATCTAATGAGGGACTTATACACCATTAATAATGATTTTCTGTCGGCACCCCATGTAGTATCCGCTAGGTACTTGAGGACATTTACTGGTTTATCACAACTAGCAAGCAAAGTATTAACATGAATTTTAAAGTTCAAATGACGATCAAAATGATTCCCAAAACTTTATAGAATTTTGAAAAGGTACCGCCTGATTATCCAAAGTTAAGCACAAATTAGGTACGTTACGAGTCGTAAAAACTACAGCTGCAAACCTACGGACAGAAAACTTAAATCCCCACTGGAAGGCCCATTGGTGGACGGAGTCAAGGGCTGCTTGAATCCGTCCAGCCGAAAATTGTGCATTACGGGAGGAGTGCCATATTGCACAATCGTCAGCATAGAGCGAGTATTTAAGATTCCTGGGGATGAGAGCTGATGACAGAATATCATTGATCATAATACTAAATAAAGTAGGACTAAACACACTTCCCTGCAGCACCCCGTTTTCCTGGATAAATATATCCGATGTTACGTTACGGGGCAATTTGACAGAGAAAGCCTTGTCCCTTAAGAAATTTGAAATACAAAAAATAGGCAAATTTCCTCTTAAACCATAAGCATAGAGCTTCGTTAGTATACCGTGTCGCCATGTCATGTCATAGGCTTTATGGATGTCCAAGAACACCCCTATCATGAATTCTTTATTGGCAAATGCCTCTGAAATACAATGCTCCAAATTCATTAAATGATCTAGTGAACTTCTGTATTTACAGAAGCCACATTGTTGATCATTTAACAAATTCTTTGACTCTAAAACAAAAAGAAGCCTATTATTAACCATTCGTTCCATGACCTTACATAGACAAGAAGTCAACACAATAGGAGGAAATGAAGTGGGCTTCATAAGACGACCAGCCTCTTTTGGTATCGGTACGACTTGCGCAAAGTGCCATGAGTTTGGGAACGTTTGAGACGCCCAAATTTCATTGTACAATGCTAACATCTTAATCAGGTTGTCCTGATTAAGATGCTGGATCATACCGTACGTGATGGTGTCTGGTCGAGGGCTGGTGTCTTTACAGGATTTAAGTAGAAGGAGCAGTTCTTCTAGTGTAAATTCTTTGTTGTACGGGGCGTCTACGTCTTCTGTGGCAAAGTCAATAATCTGTAGCTCAGCCATGCGTTTATGATGTTGGAAACGTGGGTCATAATTGGCTGAGCTACTTGCATGAGAAAAACTCCTGGCGAGGATGTTAGCAACGTCCACGGGCTCGTCATAGATGTTATTATATACTTGCAAGGTGGTAATGAGGAAGTATGGGCCTTTATTATTTAATATTCTTATTGTGGACTAGACTTTACTTAATGTGTTGTACGAGTCACCGTGGACACAAAGGACCGCCAGGAGTCACGTTTGGCCCTTCTTATTATTCTCCTTGTCTCAGCCCGTGCCTGTTTGTATGCAATAAAATTTTTCTCAGTGGGCTGACTATCAAAAATCCTGATTCTCCTATTGCGTTTTCTTAATGCTTGTCGGCAATCTGGCGTCCACCAATGTGCTCTATGCTTCGCATGAACTGTAGAAGTCTTGGGAATAGCAGCCTCAGCTGCGTGTAATATGGAAGTAGTTATATTTTCGACCTTAACATCTATGGTCTCCCCAGATATATCTAAATTGGCGATCCTTGAGAAGGATCCCCAATCTGCTTTCTTATAGTTAAATTTTGGAGGTGGAGGGTCCGAAATGATGTCGCATCTATAAGAAAGACAGATGGGTAAATGATCACTTCCCAAGGAGTCGTCGTAAGGGTCCCATGAGAAATCTTGATGTATACCGGGGAGGCCAAAGATAAGTCAATGGCAGAAAAGTTACCAGTACGATGATCTACACGAGTCGCTCTATCATCATTCAGAAGACAGAGGTTGGACTGTAGTATTAGGTTGGCTACTTGCTCCCCATGACCATCAATCCTCAAGCTACCCCACTGATAGTGATGGGCGTTAAAGTTCCCTAACACTAACTTATTTCCAGGGAGATGTACAAAAAGCGAATTTAAAGCATCACTATCAATGGGGCCATGTGGAGGACAGTAGAGAAAACAAATAGACAGATACGTGTTATTAAATTTTACTCTGCACGCGACAGCTTCCAGAGTAGAATATAGAATCACTTCCGTTTGTGGGTGTGATTTGTGTGTGTAAATGGCAACAACCGTCACCTTCATATCTTCTATATGAGTGGTGGTGTTTAAACTGTGGAGGATCAGGGTGATCCTCCAGACACGTCTCCTGTAAACAAACAACGTCTGGCCTGTGTAGTGAAAGCAAGATTGCTATATTTGGTAACTTATTCCCAATACCTCTACAATTCCACTGTAATAGAGTGAATGCGGTGGTTTAACCCCTACACCGCGGGCTTGTTTACCAATTACTTGCATGTCCCACGGGGTTATTTGGGCTCCGACAGACTCTCAAAAAATATTTGCTAAAAATCAGTTATTAGTCCTAGAATAATAAAATTATATATGCTTATAGCACATACCTTCAGCTTTCTCCTGGAATGATTGTTGAGCCTTCGTCAGTTTCCGTAGGACTTGTGGAGACCTCTGAAGTAGGGTAACTAAGTCTCCACTTTACACTTCCCGACAACCCGTTATATGATTACCACAGCCAGAAACAAACACCATAAACACTATTCTACCATTTTCAAGTAGTTTGGGATCCATACTAAAAAAAAAACAGTGTGAAAGCAATGGAAATTACGAGCGCGTCTGATCGCCGCACTTGCGCTAGTTCGCTCTAGGCACTCTGTCATTTATTATTCATAAAACCCCTCACACTTTATATTTCTATTACTATATCACACTTATATATATCTGGAGTCTTCCTCCATAAGTTTCATTCAGTCGTATTATTTTATTGTCACTGAAGTCATTCTATTTTTCAGTTAGTAAAATACGTAGAGAGCCACGGATTCACTCTCACTGTTATAACATAAATTATTTGTACTCATATTCTTATATTACTAATTACTTACATTACTATTTACATTTTCTATTCTATTTTCAATATTTACCCTTCTATTTTACTTACAATATGTTATTCACTGTCACTTTCAGTAAGATGAAACTATAGTACACTGTTCAATCATATGAACTGAACATCCATTGCTTTCACCTGCTATTTACACATTATTTCCAAATAATTCTGCTTCCACACTTGCACTGTTAGAACTGCTTCTGGCTGTGATAATCGAAGAAGCAGGTTACACAGAGGGGAACCTGGCATTCAGCGCACTGCCAAGAGGTGCGTTTATGCTCAGGTGTGCGGCGTGTGGTATGCGCACATACCTGACACCTGCGAATCGCAGCCTTCCTTTTCCCTGTGGCAGGCATTAGCTCAAGTCTGTGCCGATCCATATACGCCCTCTGCTCAAGTCGGTCGGGAAGTGTAACTGGATGGCGCCTTGGAGTTGCTGCTTGCACCTTACCATATTTTTCCAGCAGCTGCTGGACACAAGTCCTGGCGAACAACCTCAGGGAGAAGGACTTGGATGGCTTTACCTTCATCTTGTACAGGATGAAGGCGTTCAGCATCGTCATATCTATGAGATGCAGAAAAACTTTCCTGTACCACCTAGTATTCTTCCTGAGGCAGTCGATCTCACCAATCATCATGTCGGACTTGTCCACCAGCCGCATGTTTATATTATAGTCCAACACAGCATCAGGTTTCATCACAGGTTCGCCTGTCCTACGGTCGACCTTCCCACTGTCTCTCATCTCCCACTTATGTACGGTGGTGAGCATGTGCACGACTCTCTTGTCATGCCACCGTATTGCCAGCATCTTCTCAGACTTGCGTAGGTGCACGTCTCCTCGCTGCGAGTTTCCTGCCTCTGGGAATTTGGGGAAGTTGGCACGATTACTTTTGACAGTGCAGCAGGAGCCAATGCCGTGCTCAGAAAGGTATTTGGCAAGTTTCGGTGCTGTATAGTAGTTGTCTGTATACAGCACATGATTCCCACCAAAATACTTTTCTAGGAGCACTTTCACTACACAGCCTGAGAAGCCAAGGGGGTGTGTTTTATCGAGATCGACAGTGCTGGCTGAATATATGACGAAGTCAAGGATGTACCCCGTCTTACAGTCGCACAGTACAAAGAACTTAATTCCAAAGCGATGGCGTTTGCTTGGAATGTACTGGACAAACCGAAGACGTCCTCTGAACAGAACCAAGGACTCATCAATGACAACCTTCTGAAATGGGTGGAAGAATGTCATGAACTTATCCTTCATTCTGTTCAGAATCTCCCGGATCTTCCAGAGTGGGTCGGTTTGGGAAGGTACATCATTATCGGCAAAGTGCAGGTTTCCCATGATGTTCCGGAAGCGATCTCTGGCCATGTACTTGTTGAAGGTCGGTGAGGGTAGTAAGGGGTCCATGGACCAGTATTCTTCCAACTCATGCTTCTTGGAGTGTGGCATAAGAAGCATGAGGGCAAAGAACACATACAGCTCCTGCACTCCCAGCATGGTCCACTGTTGCATCTTGGCTGCACCTGTACCACTAGCAGCACGTTGTGATTCGAACCTATTAGTCTCATCACATATGTGCTGCATGACTTCGTCATCTAGGAAGGCCAAAAGGTAGTCGACACACTCAGCATTTTCGTCCATAGTGAAGGCAGGCTGAACTCCTGACGAGCTCTCATCAAAAACCAGGTTTTCGGGGACAAAATCTGACCCTTCCGTACACGCGAAGGCGTCCAGGATTCCCTGGCGTGGCGGTGGAGGGATGGTGGTGGTGGTGGTGGTGGAGGTTGGCTGAGAGGGAGGCTTATCTCGGTCAAGGTCACTCGCACTGACCCTAGGTTGCCGTACAGCACTAGCAGCCCTTACCCTACTAGCTACACTACTTCTCACTCTCTTAGATCTACCTCTACCTCTACGGCCGGCCTTCACTGTTGATGCTGGTGGTGACTCCGACGACGAAGACTCCGGAGATAACTCAGCCGACGATGATGACGAGATGAGTAAAGCGGGGCTTGGGGAATGGGGAGGTGAATGATCTCGTGACTCATGGCGGGCTGGGTCACGTGGGGGCATTGTTCTGGGGCTAACACGCCACCTTTTCACTCCCTTCCCAAATTCTTTTCCTTCCTGCACTAAAGGCTCCTTTCCCTTGGAGCTACACACAGATTCACTGGTAGGAGCACTTGTTGTCGCTGTTTCTGGCGCGATAAGTTCACCCGGCTCATCACACGATTCAGCGGAATCGTCAAAATCGCTGTCCATTATTATCATCGACAATTCAGCAAGTTCTCGTGCCACTGCAGAGTCACTGAGGCCTTTCCTGCTTGCCTCAACACTTTTCTTGGGGGTAGAGGTCACGGGGCCCTTTGCAATGGGCGCAGAAGCGGCAGGAATGGCGGGACGCGAGTGCAACATGTTGTCTCTGCAGTGGAGGACAAGGAACTAAATGCCGCGGCTTATCTGAGAAGGGAAGGGTTACAATGACACTTTAGGCTGACTGCTGCTAATTTACAGGCTAATTTTTTATAGGTAGAAAATCTCGGCAATAAATAAAGAAATAGGTACTTCCAGGTGAATGTAAATGTCAATTAGGATTCTCCCTTCCTTTCTGATATATATTTTTATTACAGACATCGATTACAAGGCATAAATCAAAGGAGAAATTACCGTGCTAATGTAGCGAATGAATGCACGTGAGGTTTTGTCAGGTGATAATTGGGCAATTTCAGGAGTATAACACTATCACTTACCTGTTTTTTTTTTGGTATATATTATTGGGTAAAAATATTGGGCATAGGGCTTATTTCAATGGATGAAATCTGTGGAAAAAGAAGAGGGAAATTTCCGTAGCACAGCGCGGCGTGAGAGGTGAGAGGAGAGGGTAATGGAGGGCAAGTAGGGAGGGGAGTCAAGAAGGGGGTAAATTATCTGAGAAGGGAAGGGTTGACAATGACACTTTAGGCTTACTGCTGCTAACTTACATGCTAATTTTTTATAGGTAGAAAATCTCGGCAATAAATATAGAAATAGGTAGTTCCAGGTGACTGTAAATGTCAATCAGGATTCTCCCTTCCTTTCTGATATATATTTTTATTACAGACATCGATTACAAGGCATAAATCAAAGGGGAAATTACCGTGGTAATGTAGTGAATGAATGCACGTGAGGTGTTGTCAGGTGATAATTAGGCAATTTCTGGAGTATAACACTATCACTTACCTTTTTTTTTTTGGTATATATTATTGGGTAAAAATATAGGGCATAGGGCTTATTTCAATGGATGAAATCTGTGGAAAGAGAAGGGGGAAATTTCCGTAGCAGCGCGGCGTGGGAGGTGAGAGGAGAGGGTAATGGAGGGCAGGTAGGGAGGGGAGTCAGGAAGGGGTTAAAATAGCTAAAATGTCAACAATGGATGGGAGTACAGATGAGATTTGGAGTGCTGACTAGTGTTGGACATTGGCAGTACTGATATATGATACAAGCCACCACTTGAGAGCCCGGGATAATTCAAAATAACACAGAATCACAAAAGTGACGCCCCGCGGTATGATCCATTGTAGCCGAGCGTCACGAAAGTGACGCCCCGCGGTTAAGGGGTTAAGATATTCGTTGGGGGCCAGTGTGCTTGTCTTTTTTTGTCGCCCGTCAGCAGGCGAGTGACTACCAGGGGACCTATCCCGGTGCTTGTTTGTGGAGATCTCCATAGTCTCATCAATAACGAGGCTCTCAGACTCCACCGAGGAAGAGCTATTCTTTCTCTCCCTTGCTGGTCCAGGAGCAGGAAGGACATGAGGACGTGACTGTTTAGTTAGGGTGGTCAAATTAATCTTGTCAGACTTGTCTGGCTTCGATTTTGGCTGCACTGACTGTGAAGGAGCAGCGGCAGCCTGGGAGTAGGAAGTAGCAACAGGGATGTCCATCAGAGAGTTGGAGCGTACAGGAGGCTTAGACTGAGAGGTAGGGCGTGGGGCATGAGGAGCGAATGTTAGGTCAGTCTGTGTCTCAACGGTGCACATCACGGGACGGGACACAACCGCCGATGCATAGGAGATATTAGGCTTGGGATTTGCATGCAGCTCCTTCACCTTCTTCCTAGCATCGTAGAAGGAAATGCCTTGTGTCGCTTTTACTGTGCAGACCTCCTTCTCCTCCTTCCACTTGGGACAAGCCCTCGAGGAAGTGGAGTGAGCATCCTTGCAGTGAAAGCAGCACTCAGTCTCGGATGTACAGTTGTCAGCAGAGTGACCCACAGCTGCGCACTTGCCACACACGATGTTGGAAGCCCGACAAGCCTTTTCATGGTGTCCATAGAGCTGACATTTTGAACAACAAAGGGGGTTCGGGATGTACGGTCTGACATTTACAAATTCGTATCCAACCTTCGCATTGGCTGGAAGAGATACTTTGCCAAAAGTCAGAACAACTGTTGCGGTCTTCGTCCTTATGCCTTCTGAGAATCTGGTAATGAACCTCGCCTCTATGAGATCTTGCTGAGAAAGTTCCTGTAAAATTTCTTCTTCCTCCATAAGCACAAGATCCCTGCAGGTGATAACACCCTTGCAAGAATTCATGGAGTGGGGGATCGTTGTTTGGACATCGTGACAATGGAACTTCCTCAGTTAAAGGAAATCCTTGACCTTGGCTGAATTCTTGGTTTTTACGAGAAGGTCTCCACTCACAAGTTTTTTCACTTGTTCCACCCTTCCTGCACACCCATCAATCACCTTCTTGATGATGAAGGGATTGAGGCTGGACAGGGGAGTGGAACCAACCGCATGAATCAGGACAAACTCGGCGTTGTGTACAGTAATGTCAAGACGGGTACGTGTCTGAGGCCGTTCAGTCTGGGGGCAGTCCATCTGTGAGACAGTCGGGGGTCGGTCAGGACTACTTCCCCCCCTGAAGGGGGGGGAGGCAGCAGTGGCGTCCGCCATGGTTACCACTTCCCCCTCACGGGGAAAGTGGGAAGAAAGAGAAAAATGACCAAGGGACAAATTACCCGGGGAAAGTCCACCTAGTCTGAGATTACCCTCTCAAACCACTCTCGGGAGGACGCGCCTGTGTGTATCTCACACCCCAGAGCGATCAGTGGGGGGTACACTCCAGAGGTGAGTAAGCAAAGGCGATCTCAGTAATTAGATATAGATACCTACTATATCTACTAAGGCCAGGGAGGAAAATGAGATCTAGCTAACCTAACTTTATTGGTGTATGTACAAAGCTAACGCCGGTGAGGCAACCCTGCAGCTAGAGGAGAGCTCAGAAACACGTCTTCCCTCTCCACGACCATTCATCAAAGTCCCCATGTTGTCAAGGAGTGGTTGCTCTATGTGTGGCGATACTGCACAGCTGGTCTGACTCATGGCTTTGTTTCTTTAAAACTTTATTCTTGGTGATTATTTTTGTACAGCAAGGTGTAAAACTTTTAATTTTTGCCTAACTTCAACTCGTCACTTTGACTTTTCATTTTCTTTGTTTTCCTTTATGAACATACTACGATAAAGTACAACTATTCAGCTTCAAAATAACACCACAACCAGCATCCTATCATAAAATGTGTATTTACACTAACCAATCCAAGAATAACATCGCGGAGTGAATATGCGTCCGAGACTAAAATAAAATTGTGCATCTCTTTCCTTTCGCTTAACAGCACAATGAAATGCAAAAAATACCATAATCTATATATCATTGTAAAGGAAATTTACTGCATTTTTGTATGGTTTAAACCAAATTTACATATCTTTACTCATTATTTTTTGCCGAATATCTTTATACGGCAAGGTATGACATTTTTGCTTTTTGCCTAACTCCAACTCATCATTTTGACAATTTATTTTCTTTGCTCTCTCTCTCTTTTTTTTTTTTTTTTAAACACACTGCGATAAAGTACAACTATTTAGCTTTAAAATGACACCAAAAACTACATTTTATCATGAAAAGTATATTTACACAGAGCGATCAAAATATACTATCGGGCCGCGAAATATGAGGGTCAGCATGAGTAGCTGACTGTGGCACAGACTTACTCTGCCCGACCGAGAAAAGTGATAGGGATAATATGAAGATGACCTTCAAACTGAAATAAAATAATGGGCTAGATGGCAAACTTACATACAACGATGAGCATTACAATCGATCGGTGTATATCATGGCCTACTTACACTGTTTGCTGTAGTTAAATGGAGCTTGTCTTGGAGGACGACCAATACGAATTGGCGAACTTCGAGATTCTTGAACCATCAGGCGAGGTGTGTGTCTTGGTTGACGAGGGACAAATGTGGATGTTAATATCTATTAATTGGAGTCAGGATTCTGCGATTATTAATCGTGAGTGAGAGTATGAGGCCCATTCAACTGAGCATTGCTTAGTTTATTCACTTTATATATATATATATATATATATATATATATATATATATATATATATATATATTGGTCTCTGGATCCTCTCTCTCTCTCTCTCTCTCTATAAAAAAATATATATATATATATATATATATATATATATATATATATATATATATATATATATATATTGTTACGGAACAGAGAAAGATAACGTACACTTTAAGTGAGAATACTAAGAGTCACTACTGTCCCGTAAAGTTCCAGGTTCAAAACAAAAGAGTTAGGTAAAATTACAAGTCAAAGTTTAATGCTCAAACTAACAACAAAACATTCAGGACTCATAAGGATAATGTAATGGCAAATAAACAGGTTAAATATATGGTTAACTGCAATAGCCTCTATTAACACGAAATTAGCAAGAGTAAATTTATCTAAGTCAGCCCTGATAAAATGAGATACCAGATAATACTCAGTGAATGCCAGATAAATTATTACAGATACAAACTATTATCAAAAATGACTGACATAAAACCTAACATTAATCAAAACCTCACTAGGCCTAAGAATTAACCTTATGCTACACAGTACAAGAAAAAATGCAATAACACTTATACTCAAATTACACACAGCTGCTAGATGTTTGGAGATTTCTTGAGCACTCACAATAATAATATCTGTACAGGGGAGGACAGAGATGTGAACAAAATGAGGAGCAGATCTAAGTGGCCACGATGCAGAGACTGAGCTTATTATATAGGGGCCAGGAGAGCTTGATACAACTTGTAAGAAGGACGCGCAAATGAAGCCATGGGGACAAAGAGCTGAAAATCCCGCTCTGAATAACAGAGAGAACGACTCATTCTACTATAACGGTAGAAGGGGGGGACTGAGGCAGAACACGCTCGTGATCAAACATGCAGCAACTGTGCGTTAAAATTACACAAAGGATGATGAAATCATAGGCTATGTAACACCTCCCCACAAAGAAAAAGAAATTTACAAAGGAAATTTCTTATTACTCTAAAACAATCTGTCTAAAGTCTGGATAAGCAATCGGCAATAACATTTTCTTTCCCCTTGACATGTTGTATGTCTAATGAATACTCCTGAAGAAGTAGACTCCATCTTGTCAATCTCTGATTTTTATCTTTAAACTTACTAAGGAATTTCAGTGGGTTATGATCGGCATAAATGACTATGGGGTCAAAACCAGAACACAAATAAAATGAAAAATGCTGTAAACCCAAAATCAAGGCCAAAAGCTCTTTCTCAATAGTTGAGTAGTTCTTTTGAGGTGGAGTGAACTTCTTACTGTAATAAGATACAGGATGTTCAATACCCTGATCATCCTCTTGCAGCAAAACAGCCCCAGCTCCTGTATCACTTGCATCAACAGCCATCTTAAAAGGCTTAGCAAAATTTGGAGTAGCGAGCACTGGCTGACTTAATAGAATAGCTTTAAGTTTGTTGAAAGAGGATTCACAGTTATCGGTCCAGACAAATTTAACTCCCTTTTTCAGTAGGTCTGTAAGTGGTGATACAAGAACTGAAAAGTTAAGAACAAATCTCCTGTAATAACCTACCATTCCCAAAAAATCTTTGTAGCTCTTTCCTAGTTTTAGGTCTGGGAAGATCACTTATAACCTGAACCTTAGCTCCTGGTGGTGCAACATGTCCATCACCAATTACATACCCGAGGTACTGAACTTTAGCTTGACCAAACTCACACTTTGAAATTAGCTACAAGATTAGCATAAACTAAACGGTCAAGAAATTTACTGACATGGCATAGGTGATCTTTCCAGTTGTCACTGAAGATTAATACATCATCAATATAGACAACACACCCTGCCAAACCCTCTGTTACAACATTCATGAGCTTCTGAAATGTGGCTGGTGCATTCTTCATACCATACGGCATTACAGAACATGCAAAAGCCTTTCCTAGTGTTACAAAACATGAGATCTCCCTAGCACGTTCAGTCATAGGTACTTGCCAGTATCCCTTTAACAAATCAAACTTACTTATGTACCTAGCCTTTCCGATCTTGTCAATGCAATCTTCCACACGAGGGAGAGGGTAAGTGTCTGTTTTAGTTATCTGATTAACACGTCTGTAGTCGATGCAAAGCCTCTGTGACCCACCTGGCTTAGGGACTAGAGTGACAGGAGAACACCACTCGCTCTGACAGGGCTCAATCATCTTGTGGTCCAACAGGTAGCCAAGCTCCTTCTGAATGAGAGGAACTTTCACTGGGTTCACACAGTAAGGAGGCAATTTAATTGGCTTTGCGTCTCCAACATCGACATCATGCATCAACACAGTGGTTCTTCCTGGAGTAGCACGGAACACTTGCGGGTACTCCTGCAGTTATGCCGAAAACTCCTGCCTTTCCTTGGGAGGTAGATGAGAAAGCTTAGTCTGGAGATCATTCATGATATCAGGATTCTTCCCCAAACTATCACTCAGGCTCATGCTGCATGGGAGAACTTCACTTGTAGACTCGGGTGGAACAGCTACAGTGCAGACTGGATTATTTTCGTCCCGCCTGTGATATAACTTTAGCATGTTGATGTGACATAGTTGCTTGCTCTTTCTACGATCTGGTGTGGCGATGACATAGTTGACATCACTGAGTTTCTTCTCCACGAAATAAGGGCCACTAAACTTGGCTTGAAGAGGTTGCCCATGAACTGGTAGCAGAATCAAAACCTGATCTCCTGGCTGAAAGTGGCGTAACCTGGACTTCTTATCATACCAAGTCTTCATCTTCTCCTGAGCAGCTCCTAAATTCTCTCTCGCCAGCTGTAAAGCAGTGGACAGCCGTTCTTTAAACTTCATCACATACTCCAGCAGGTTGACGTCATCTTCCTCCGACAGCCAGCATTCCTTGAGTAACTTAAGGGGTCCTCTTACTTCATGGCCAAACAGTAGTTCAAAAGGTGAGAAGCCCAGTGATTCATTTGGAGATTCTCTTGCAGCAAACACAACGAATGGAAGACCTTTATCCCAATCTTTCTGATGTTCCAAACAGTATTTCTTGAGCATCGATTTGAGTGTTTGATGATATCTCTCCAATGCTCCTTGGGTCTGGGGATGGTAAGCTGAAGACGTGATCTGGGTGATGCCCAACTCTTTCAGAGACTGCTTGAAAACGTTTGACATGAAATTACTTCCCCGGTCTGACTGTACCTCCTTGGGCAGACCAAACTTTGTGAAGAACCCAAGCATTTCCTTAACCACGTTCTTTGCTGAGATGTTTCTAAGTGGAATGGCTTCAGGATAACGAGTAGCCATATCAATCATGGTCAACACATAAGAAAATCCTGAAGAAGTCTTAGGAAGAGGGCCCACAATATCCACCAACACACGGGTGAAAGGCGCCTCAAAAGGAGGAATGGGAACTAGAGGTGCAACCTTTTCGGTCTGATTACACTTCCCCACAACTTGACAGGTGTGACAAGACTTACAATACCAGGAAACATCCCTGAAGATACCTGGCCAGTAGAAGTGTTTCAAAATGCGTGCCACAGTCTTCCTCACTCCAAGGTGTCCTGCCAAACTGGAATCATGAGCCACTCGAATGATATCCTGCCTACAAACACGAGGGATGACAACTTGATGTACAACCTCCCATTCACAGTCGGCTGATGCTGTTGGGGTCTCCACTTCCTCATAAGTACTCCTGACTTTACATAATAACAAGTAGAAGCACCGGCTGACTCTTCTTCACTGTAAGCAGAGTTAGCTAGGCCTTTCAACTCAGGGTCAGCAACCTGCAACTCAACCAACTCTTGACGAGACAAATTATCAACACTACGGGGTACTGCCTCATCTGGTGAGTGGTCCAAATTAGCAAGAAAAGTGTCAGCTAGGATAACATCATCATCATCATTATCCTCTAAATCACCAGTAACTTTAGACTTAGCCCTAGTGACAGCACATGCAGGGAACACATCAGGGACATCACAATCCTGGGCCGCAGCCACTGGCTCACTAGACAACTGAGGAGCTGGACACACTTGACTTCCACCAATATCATTTCCAAGTAAGAAAGTTACACCTGACATTGGGAGTGTCTCAACCAACCCAACCATAACGGAATCATTAACAAAACCAGACTCTAAATTCACTCTGCACAGAGGGACAGAGAAATAATTATTCCCTACACCTTGTAAGATTACAGTTTCATCAGAGGAATTAACATTAGAGCCTAGAACACTGGTCAGCATAAGGGATTGGCAAGCACCTGTATCACGATATATTTTAACTGATTTCCTGTCATTACTGTCCAGAGGACTGACAAAACCATCAGACAGGAAATTAGCACATGAACTCTTGAGAGTGTCACCCACGTTACTGCTCAATAGAGGAGCTCCATCATGAGAATTTAAGTTACCCCTCAAAGCAGGTTCACTTAACTCAGTTAAAGAATTCTGGGAACTCTTAAGAGTGGACACTAGACCAATTGACTGAATATTTAAAGACTCCTTTTTGTTCACATCACGCTGTCTCCTGAAACATCTCTCCATAGTATGACCAAGCTTACTACAATAAGTACATTTACTTTTCTGAAATGTAGAGGTGAAGCTGGTATTTACTTCCTGAGAAACATCATCTTTATTCTCTTTCCTGTTACCTGTACTCTGAGTAGAGGCAACATACTTACTCTCAGCTTTCCTTTTTTCTCTAGAATATCTCTTGTGAGTGAGAATATTTTCATCAGCTAAAACTGCAGCATCAGACAAATTATCTATTCTTTTCTCATTAAGGTATAGGCTTACATCTTTATAAATACACCTCTTGAAGTCCTCCAGCAAAATCATATGCTTAAATTTGTCAAAATCAGAATCCTCATTCTTAGAATTTAACCACTGCTCTAACAGATCTTCTTTGATTTTTGCATACTCAACATGGGATTGCTTATCTTGCTTGTAAGTTGTCCTAAATTTTACTCTATAGGCTTCAGGAACAAGCTCATAGGCCTTAAGAATCAAGCTCTTAACTACATCATAATTATCAGATTGATCCTGAGGCAAAGATGCATAAGTTACTTGAGCTTTACCGGTGAGAACAGTTTGAAGGAGTACTGGCCAATACTTTTTGGGCCAATTAAAACCTGTAGGTACCCTCTCAAACAACTGAAAATACTTTGTTAAATCAGATTCATTAAAAGGAGGGACAAGTTTAACATTTTTAGCCAAATCAAAATCATCAGAGCTAGATGATCCAGTTCCACCTTGTTTCATGCGATACTCATGGTCTGCCTGAATCCTAGCAAGTTCAATTTGTGCCTGAGCCTGTACCTGTGCCTCTTGAATACGAGCATTTGCCTGAAATTCAGCCTTCTTAGCACGGGCCTCCTGCAGGGCTAGCTGTAACTTAGCTAATTCAATCTGCGTTTGCCCATTTCGAGGAGTTACATTAAACAAGCTTTCATTAATCATGTCAACAATTTGATCTTTAGAATGATGAGAGCGAATAGCATTTCCCAATTGTTGAGCAACAAGCTTAAGTTCATTCTTTGTTCTGTTTTCTACATCCAACACTGTTTGCACATTTGACAAAAAATCTTTGGCTTCATCAAGTGTAGTAATAGTAGACATCATGAATAAGTAACAGTCACAAAATATCAAGCAATATCCTTATGATAATATCCTGAATATCCTGATAAGAGGTCGCCAAGTTTATGTTACGGAACAGAGAAAGATAACGTACACTTTAAGTGAGAACACTAAGAGTCACTACTGTCCCGTAAAGTTCCAGGTTCAAAACAAAAGAATTAGGTAAAATTACAAGTTAAAGTTTAATGCTCAAACTAAGAACAAAACATTCAGGACTCATAAGGATAATGTAATGGCAAATAAACAGGTTAAATATATGGTTAACTGCAATAGCCTCTATTAACACGAAATTAGCAAGAGTAAATTTATCTAAGTCAGCCCTGATAAAATGAGATACCAGATAATACTCAGTGAATGCCAGATAAATTATTACAGATACAAACTATTATCAAAAATGACTGACATAAAACCTAACATTAATCAAAAACCTCACTAGGCCTAAGAATTAACCTTATGCTACGCAGTATAAGAAAAAATGCAATAACACTTATACTCAAATTACACAGCTGCTAGATGTTTGGAGATTTCTTGAGCACTCACAATAATAATATCTGTACAGGGGAGGACAGAGATGTGAACAAAATGAGGAGCAGATCTAAGTGGCCATGATGCAGAGACTGAGCTCATTATATAGGGGCCAGGAGAGCTTGATACAACTTGTAAGAAGGACGCGCAAATGAAGCCATGGGGACAAAGAGCTGAAAATCCCGCTCTGAATAACAGAGAGAACGACTCACTCTACTATAACGGTAGAAGGGGGGGACTGAGGCAGAACACGCTCGTGATCAAACATGCAGCAACTGTGCGTTTAAATTACACAAAGGATGATGAAATCATAGGCTATGTAACTATATATATATATATATATATATATATATATATATATATATATATATATTGTTACGGAACAGCGAAAGATAATGTACACTTTAAGTGAGAATACTAAAAATCACTACTGTCCCGTAAAGTTCCAGGTTCAAAACAAAAGAGTTAGGTAAAATTACAAGTTAAAGTTTAATGCTCAAACTAACAACAAAACATTCAAGACTCATAAGGATAATGTAATGGCAAAAAACAGGTTAAATATATGGTTAACTGCAATAGCCTCTATTAACACAAAATTAGCAAGAGTAAATTTATCTATGTCAGCCCTGATAAAATGAGAAACCGGATAATACTCAGTGAATGCAAGATATATTATTACAGATACAAAATATTATCAAAAATGACTGACAAAAAGAACCCTTACATAAACTACAAAACCCCCACTAGGCCTAAGAATTAATCTTATGCTACACAGTACAAGAAAAAATGCAATAACAGTTATACTCAAATTACACAGAGCTGCTAGATGGTTGGAGACTTCCTGAGCACTCACAATAATAACTGTACAGGGGAGGACAGAGATGTGAACAAAATGAGGAGTAGATCTATGTGGCAATTAATGTAGAGACTGAGCTCATTATATAGGGGTCGGCAGAGCTTGATACAACTTGTAAGAAGGACACGCAAATGAAGCCATGGGGACAAAGAGTTGATAATCCTGCTCTGAATAACAGAAAGAACGACTTACTCTACTATAACGGTAGAAGGGGGGGGAGTGAGGTAGAACATGCTCGTGATCAAACAGGCAGCACACTGTACGTTAGAATTACACAAAGGATGATGAAATCATAGGCTATGTAACACCTCCCCACAAAGAAAAAAGAAATTTACAAAGGAAATTTCTTATTACTCTAAAACAATCTGTCTAAAGGCTAGATAAGCAATCTGCAATAACATTTTCTTTCCCCTTGACATGTTGTATGTCTAATGAATACTCCTGAAGAAGTAGACTACATCTTGTCAATCTCTGATTTTTATCTTTAAACTTACTAAGAATTTCAGTGGGTTATGATCGGTATAAATGACTGTGGGGTCAAAACCAGAACACAAATAAAATGAAAAATGCTGTAAACCCAAAATCAAGGCCAAAAGCTCTTTCTCAATAGTTGAGTAGTTCTTTTGAGGTGGAGTGAACTTCTTACTGTAATAAGATACAGGGTGTTCAATACCCTGATCATCCTCTTGCAGCAAAACAGCCCCAGCTCCTGTATCACTTGCATCAACAGACATCTTAAAAGGCTTAGCAAAATTTGGAGTAGCGAGCACTGGCTGACTTCATAGGATAGTTTTAAGTTTGCTGAAAGAGGATTCACAGTTATCGGTCCAGACAAATTTAACTCCCTTTTTCAGTAGGTCTGTAAGTGGTGATACAAGAATAGAAAAGTTAAGAACAAATCTCCTGTAATAAGCTACCATTCCCAAAAAAACTTTGTAGCTCTTTCCTAGTTTTAGGTCTGGGAAGATCACTTATAACCTGAACCTTAGCTCCTGGGGGTGCAACATGTCCATCACCAATTACATACCCAAGGTACTGAACTTTAGCTTGACCAAACTCACACTTTGATAAATTAGCTACAAGATTAGCATGAACCAAACGCTCAAGAAATTTACTGACATGGCATAGGTGATCTTTCCAGTTGTCACTGAAGATTAATACATCATCAATATAAACAACACACCCTGCCAAACCCTCTGTTACAACATTCATGAGCTTCTGAAATGTGGCTGGTGCATTCTTCATACCATATGGCATTACGGAACATGGAAAAGTCTTTCCTAGTGTTACAAAACATGAGATCTCCCTAGCACGTTCAGTCATCGGTATCCCTTTAACAAATCAAACTTACTTAGGTGCCCAGCCTTTCCGATCTTGTCTATGCAATCTTCCACGCGAGGGAGAGGGTAAGTGTCTGTTTTGGTTATCTGATTAACACGTCTGTAGTCAATGCAAAGCCGCTGTGACCCACCTGGCTTAGGGACTAGAGTGACACGAGAACTCCACTCGCTCTGACAAGGCTCAATCATCTTGTGGTCCAACAGGTAGCCAAGCTCCTTCTGGATGACAGGAACTTTCACTGGGTTCACACGGTAAGGAGGCAATTTAATTGGCTTTGCGTCTTCAACATCGACATCATGCATCAACACAGTGGTTCTTCCTGGAGTGGCACGGAACACTTGCGGGTACTCCTGAAGTAATGCCGAAAACTCCTGCCTTTCCTCGGGAGGTAGATGAGAAAGCTTAGTCTGGAGATCATTCATGATATCAGGGTTCTTCCCCAAACTATCACTCAGGCTCATGCTGCATGGGAGAACTTCACTTGCAGACTCGGGTGGAACAGCTACAGTGCAGACTGGATTATTTTCGTCCCGCCTGTGATATAACTTTAGCATGTTGATGTGACATAGTTGCTTGTTCTTTCTACGATCTGGTGTGGCGATGACATAGTTGATATCACTGAGTTTCTTCTCCACGAAATAAGGACCACTAAACTTGGCTTGAAGAGGTTGCCCATGAACTGGTAGCAGAATCAAAACCTGATCTCCTGGCTGAAAGTGGCGTAACCTGGACTTCTTATCATACCAAGTCTTCATCTTCTCCTGAGCAGCTCCTAAATTCTCTCTCGCCAGCTGTAAAGCAGTGGTCAGCCGTTCTTTGAACTTCATCACATACTCCAGCAGGTTGACGTCATCTTCCTCCGACAGCCAGCATTCCTTGAGTAACTTAAGGGGTCCTCTTACTTCATGGCCAAACAGTAGTTCAAAAGGTGAGAAGCCCAGTGATTCATTTGGAGATTCTCTTGCGGCAAATACAACAAATGGAAGACCTTTATCCCAGTCTTTCTGATGTTCCAAACAGTATTTCTTGAGCATCGATTTGAGTGTTTGATGATATCTTTCCAACGCTCCTTGGGTCTGGGGATGGTAAGCTGAAGACGTGATCTGGGTGATGCCCAACTCTTTCAGAGACTGCTTGAAAACATTTGACATGAAATTACTTCCCCGGTCGGACTGTACCTCCTTGGGCAGACCAAACTTTGTGAAGAACCCTAGCATTTCCTTAACCACGTTCTTTGCTGAGATATTTCTAAGTGGAATGGCTTCAGGATAACGAGTAGCCATATCAATGAGGGTCAACACATAAGAAAATCCTGAAGAAGTCTTAGGAAGAGGGCCCACAATATCCACCAACACGCGGGTGAAAGGTGCCTCAAAAGGAGGAATGGGAACTAGAGGTGCAACCTTTTCGGTCTGATTACACTTCCCCACAACTTGACAGGTGTGACAAGACTTACAATACCAGGAAACATCCCTGAATATACCTGGCCAGTAGAAGTGTTTCAAAATGCGTGCCACAGTCTTCCTCACTCCAAGGTGTCCTGCCAAACTGGAATCATGAGCCACTCTAATGATATCCTGCCTACAAACACGAGGGATGACAACTTGTTGTACAACCTCCCATTCACAGTCGGCTAATGCTGTTGGGGGTCTCCACTTCCTCATAAGTACTCCTGAGTTTACATAATAACAAGTAGAAGCACCGGCTGACTCTTCTTCACTGTAAGCAGAATTAGCTAGACCTTTCAACTCAGGGTCAGCAACCTACAACTCAACCAACTCTTGACGAGACAAATTATCAACACTACGGGGTACTGCCTCATCTGGTGAGTGGTCCAAATTAGCAAGAAAAGTGTCAGCTAGGATAACATCATCATCATCATTATCCTCTAAGTCACCAGTAACTTTAGACTTAGCCCTAGTGACAGCACATGCAGGGAACACATCAGGGACATCACAACCCTGGGCCGCAGGCACCGGCTCACTAGACAACTGAGGAGCTGGAGACACTTGACTTCCACCAATATCATTTCCAAGTAAGAAAGTTACACCTAACATTGGGAGTGTCTCAACCAACCCAACCATAACAGAACCATTAACAAAACCAGACTCTAAATTCACTCTGCACTGAGGGACAGAGAAGTAATTATTTCCCCACACCTTGTAGGATTACAGTTTCATCAGAGGAATTAACATTAGAGCCTAGAACACTGGTCAGGATAAGGGATTGGCAAGCACCTGTATCACGATATATTTTAACTGATTTCCTGTCATTACTGTCCAGAGGACTGACAAAGCCATCAGACAGGAAATTAGCACATGAACTCTTGAGAGTGTCACCCACGTTACTGCTCAAAAGAGGAGCTCCATCATGAGAATTTAAGTTACCCCTCAAAGCAGGTTCAGTTAACTCAGTTAAAGAATTCTGGGAACTCTCAAGAGTGGACACTAGACCAACTGACTGAATATTTAAAGACTCCTTTTTGTTCACATCACGCTGTCTCCTGAAATATTTCTCCGTAGTATGACCAAGCTTACTACAATAAGTACATTTACTTTTCTGAAATCTAGAGGTGAAGCTGGTATTTACTTCCTGAGAAACATCATCTTTATTCTCTTTTCTGTTACCTGTACTCTGAGTAGAGGCAACGTACTTACTATCAGCTTCCCCTTTTTCTCTAGAATATCTCTTGTGAGTGAGCACATATTCATCAGCTAAAACTGCAGCATCAAACAAATTATCTATTCTTCTGTCATCAAGATATAGGCTTACATCTTTATAAATACACCTTTTGAAGTCCTCCAGCAAAATCATCTGCTTAAATTTACCAAAATCAGAATCCACCTTCTTAGAATTTAACCACTGCTCTAACAGATCTTCTTTGATTTTTGCATACTCAACATGGGATTACTTATCTTGCTTGTAAGTTGTCCTAAATTTTACTCTATAGGCTTCAGGAACAAGCTCACAGGCCTTAAGAATCAAGCTCTTAACTACATCATAATTATCAGATTGATCCTGAGGTAAAGATGCATAAGTTACTTGAGCTTTACCGGTGAGAACAGTTTGAAGGAGTACTGGCCAATACTTTTTGGGCCAATTAAAACCTGTAGCTACCCTCTCAAACAACTGAAAATACTTTGTTAAATCAGATTCATTAAAAGGAGGGACAAGTTTAACATTTTTAGCCACATCAAAATCATCAGAGCTAGATGATCCAGTTCCACATTGTTTCATGCGATACTCATGGTCTGCCTGAATCCTGGCAAGTTCAACTTGTGCCTCAGCCTCCTTAGCACGAGACTCCGCCTCCTTAGCCTGAGCATCCTGCATTGCTAGCTGTAACTTAGCTAATTCAATCTGTGTTTGCTCATTTGGAGGAGTTACATTAAACAAGCTTTCATTAATTATGTCAACAATTTGATCTTTAGAATGATGAGAGAGAACAGCAATTCTCAATTGTTGAGCAACAAGCTTAAGTTCATTCTTTGTTCTGTTTTCTACATGCAACACTGTTTGCACATTTGACAAAAAATCTTTGGCTTCATCAAGTGTAGTAACAGTAGACATCATGAATAAGTAACAGTCACAAAATATCAAGCAATATCCTTATGATAATATCCTGAATATTCTGATAAGAGGTCGCGAAATTTATGTTACAGAACAGCGAAAGATAATGTACACTTTAAGTGAGAATACTAAAAATCACTAGTTTCCCGTAAAGTTCCAGGTTCAAAACAAAAGAGTTAGGTAAAATTACAAGTTAAAGTTTAATGCTCAAACTAACAACAAAACATTCAAGACTCATAAGGATAATGTAATGGCAAAAAACAGGTTGAATATATGGTTAACTGCAATAGCTTCTATTAACACAAAATTAGCAAGAGTAAATTTATCTAGGTCAGCCCTGATAAAATGAGAAACCGGATAATACTCAGTGAATGCAAGATATATTATTACAGATACAAAATATTATCAAAAATGACTGACAAAAAGAACCCTTACATAAACTATAAAAACCCCACTAGGCCTAAGAATTAATCTTATGCTACACAGTACAAGAAAAAATGCAATAACAGTTATACTCAAATTACACAGAGCTGCTAGATGGTTGGAGACTTCCTGAGCACTCACAATAAAAACTATACAGGGGAGGACAGAGCTGTGAACAAAATGAGGAGTAGATCTAAGTGGCAATTAATGTAGAGACTGAGCTCATTATATAGGGGCCGGCAGAGCTTGATACAACTTGTAAGAAGGACGCGCAAATGAAGCCATGGGGACAAAGAGTTGATAATCCCGCTCTGAACAACAGAAAGAACGACTTACTCTTCTATAACGGTAGAAGGGGGGGAGTGAGGTAGAACACGCTCGTGATCAAACAGGCAGCACACTGTACGTTAGAATTACACAAAGGATGATGAAATCATAGGCTATGTAACAATATATATATATATATAACAATATATATATATATATATATATATATATATATATATATATATATATCATCATCATCATCATGATCAGCCATAACTAGTCGATTGCTGAACAAAGGCCTCCCCCAACCTTTTCCACGAATTCCTTGACTGAGCCAATCTTTGCCACGTTTTCCCTGCAAATTTCTCTATCTCATCTCTCCATCTCCTGTCTGGCCTTTTTCTGCTACGCTTACATTCTCTTGGTGTCCAGTCAGTAAGCCTCTTGCTCCATCGGTTATCCCTTATTCTTGGTATATGGCCTCCCCACCTCCATTTCTGTTCCTTTATAACCTCCACAATATCTTTGACTTTAGTCTGCTCTCTCACCCACGTTGATCTTTTCCTGTCTCATAAAGATATTCCCAATATTGACCTTTCCATTGCCCTCTGAGAACAGATTAATTTATTTTCTACTGATTTTGTCAGTCTCCAGTCTCACAACCATACGTCATAGCTGGAATTATGCATTCGTTATACACTTTTCGTATCATACAAACTGGCAAGCTACTTTTCATAATGTCTCTGTTTACCGAAAGCTTTCCATGCAATTGTAATGCGTCTTTTTATTTGGCTATCATGATCTTTCGTTGATTTTAGTACTTGTCCCAAGTAGCTGTACTCCTCAACTTCTCCGAGGATTTCATCGCTTATTCTGATGACGCTCTTTGGTGTTTGTGGATTAAACATTAGTTTTACTTCGGTTCATCTTCAGTCCTACTTTCAGACTTTCTCTGTTCAGGTCATTTAACATTTCTTGCAGTGCCTCCGCTGTTTCTGAGATTAGGACAATGTCTCTGCATATCTTAAATGGTTTAGCTTTTATCCATCAGTGTTCACTCCTTTGTTTTCCCAGCCTAGCTTTCTGAAAATACTTTCTAGGCATGCTGTAAATAATTTTGGTGAAATTGTATCTCCCTGACGCACGCCCTTCTCAATCTTAATTTTTTCTGAGTCCTCATGTAATTTAACTGTAGCTGTTCCCTCTTTATATATGTTTTCGAGCAGGTTTATAATGTTCTCATTCACTCCTTGTTCTTGCAATGAATTTATAATTGCTATGTGCTCCACTGAGTCGAAAGCCTTTTCGTAATCAACAAACCCTAAGCACAGTGGTTTATTATATTCTGTAGTTTTCTCAATTAGCTGGTTCATTGTATGTACATGATAAATGGTCGAATACCCGCTTCGGAATCCTTCCTGTTCACGAGGTTGTTTTTCCTCCAAAATTGTTGTTATTCTGTTCGTAAGAACTTTAGTGAAAAGTTTCTAAATGACTGATAATAAGCTAATGGGTCGATAGTTACTAAGATCTTTTGAGTCACCTTTTTTTGTAGGGTAAAATAACTATTGCATTACACCATGTTTTGGGAATTTTCTTCTGTTTTATCCAGTGGGTAAATAAGTCAGCAAGCCAGCAAGCCTATTTTGTACTTCTACTCCGGCATCCAAAAGTAAATCTGTTACTATTCCATCTTCTCCCGGAGCCTTCCCTCTTTTCATATTTTGAAGAAAAATATTTACTTCGTCTGGTGTTACCTTAGATATTTCACTTGTGTCAACTGAATAGTTAGGTATTGGTATTACTGTCTTTGATGCATACAGTTCTTTGTAAAATTCTTCAACTCTCTTCACCATGTTATCTCTGCATTTAATGATTTCACCTTTTTTTTTTCTTTCAGTGATGTCACTTGTTGCTTCCTAGTGCCATTTTGTTTCGGACCTGTTTCAGACTGTTTCCATTTTTGATGGTTTCTTTGATTTGATCCATGGTTCTCTTTCTTTTATCTTCCCTTTGTCTTTTGTTGATAAGCTTATTTAATTCTGCTCGTTCTGTTTCGTCTTTCTTTGTCTTTACTTTCATTTCCTTTCATTTTTTCATACTCTCGAGTGTCTTTTCTGAATACTTCTTGGCTTTGGTTGTATTAGGTTTTCCTACTATCCCGCTGATTCTCTTAGCACCTTTGTTAGTCTGTCATTCAGCTCATCAATGTCACATTCAGCATTACTTACACCTGAAATCTGTTCCTTATTTCCAACTGAAAGGCTGCTTTGTTTTCATTTACTATTATTGGGCTTATCTTTTTATCTTTAATCATCTTCTTTCTTTGATTTCTGAAATTGAATCCGGCTGTGCAACCCACCATTCTAAGATCACTACCTATATATACTGTATATATATATATATATATATATATATATATATATATATATATATATATATATATATATATATATATATATAGTATCTTTCTATCTATCTACCTATCTGTCTATCTATCCATCGATCGATCTATATATATCTATATCTATCTATCTATCTATACATATATATATATACTAATATATACATATACAATAGATATATTATATATATATGCACAATATATATATTATATATATATTATATATATATATATATATATATATATATATATATATATATATATATATATATCAATATATATATATATATATATATGCATAATATATGTTATATATATATATATATATATATATATATATATATATATATATATATATATATATATATATATATATATATATATATATATATATATATATATATATATATATATATATATATATATATATATATATATATATATATATATATATATATATATAATTTGTATCTATATATGTATGTATCTATATATATATATATATATATATATATATATATAAATATTATATATATATATATATATATATATATATATATATATATATATATATATATATATATATATATATATATATATATATATATATATATATATTTATATATTTATATATATATATATCTATAAATCTATATATATATGTATATATATATATATATTTATATATATATATATATATATATATATATATATATATATATATATATATATATATATATATATATATATATATATATATATATATATATATATATATATATATATATATATATATATATATATATATATATATATATATATATATATATATATATATATATATATATATATATATATATATATATATATATATATATATATATATATATATATATATATATATATAGATAGATAGATACTGTATCTATCTATCTATCTATACGGCTGATGATGATGATGATGATATACTTACTCGTATATATTGGTCTCTGGATCCTAACCACACCCCATCCTAGGGAGGGATAAGAGGTACAGATGATTGTGATGATGATGATGATGATGATGAAAAACTTTGGGCATCTAATATGCTGGCAGACCTGCCATAAAACACTATATTTATCTCCTGTCTGGTTATGCCCTTTCGGTATATTTGTGTTGTATCCAAATAACTTAGTTTCACTTGGAAATTATTTCAAATTGTTATGAAGTTTTTTACTGGTATATCCAGTCAAGGCAGTCTGGGAAACCACTCCCAATACTGACCATAATCTTGTGGTGCTGTTAGGATTGAATAATTGACTTATGAACCAAAGTAAAATATGGCGGCGCAACTCCCTTGTCTGGCACCGGACGGCAGTGAAACAGAGGATACGATGAAGTAAAACAAATAAAATTAAAACACTAAATGCACTAAACATTAAAACTTACAAAGGAGTCTGGGTGTCTGCACAAAGGAAACGACTCCTCAGTCCCTCCCCACAAGCGTCCTCTCCGAGCACCGGGCTGTGATAGTAATACCGTAAGGAAGACGTAACATGAGGGATAGGGTTAACCTCAATCCGATGGCGTTTTTTTTTTTTTTTCTTTTTTTTTTTTTAAATTTGTCAGAGAATCACTAAACATTTTTAGTGGAAGTACGAAGGACATTTATTGAAGAGTTTAATGAAGGTCACATGTGCTCTCTTAAATACTGCGTAAAACCGTCTAGATTATTAACCTGGTTACTGCGATGGTGTCATAAGTTTATTGTTACCTTCAGAAAATAATATTAATCTCAGGAAGAGTTTTTCATATTCAAGGAGTTCATGAAAGATACATCCCAAACTCAATGAAATCGCCTTGAGATATCAAGATCATACTGTGAAAGATATCTATTCTTACTCGTTTAAAGGCCGCTTTCGGCGTCCTCCACTCGATGTCAAATCAATTCCTTTCACTCGAAAGGTAACAGAAATTTGAATTACGCATGCCATGAGCGAGACAGAGTGAGGAATTTTCCCTTGGTTCTGTTCTGCTAGAACACCAGTTATAGAGAGAGAGAGAGAGAGAGAGAGAGAGAGAGAGGCAGGATAGTAGTGTTTGCCGGTATATTATACTATAATATAGTATTATAGTATACAATTTTAGGAGTACAAGGAGGGAGGAAGGAGGGTGTGAGAGAGTGATAATACAACAAACATGTCATTCTTTTCTTCTCTGTCATGCTGGTAATTTCAGTGCTGGATGAAGAACGAATCCATCCCATTTACTAAAAGCAAATAATAAACTTGAGGTAAAAGGTCTGAAATGAGTCACAACTCGGAAACCGGTGGACCAATTGGAATGGAAATTGTTTTATTCTTCAAGTTAGAGCATTATAATTGTACCATGCTCTAACAAAAATTGTGCTACGTTGTGCCCTGATTGTTATGTTACGGTAACAAACATAAATACATACAGAAATTGGATACAGATATCTGGAACACCAAGGTTCCTGTGTGAAATACAATCTTCGTTAACTTCACCTCTAGTAGAGGTCTCTCCCAAAATAGTACTAACTGCCTGCAGGAACACTAACTGAAGACTGTACCGTGATGTAATGTTCAAAACGACTTAGGCCCGCAACTCGTCGGCTGAAGCAGCTAATTAAAATTTTTCCCTAGGCGATTTATTTTATTTGTTGCACCTTTCTGTCCTCTGCTGTTACATAAATACTTCCAGTATCACCATACTCCGCATAATTAACGAAAAAAAAAAATAATAATAATATCCATAATGAATCGATAAGGTGTTAGGGAGCTTCCAGAATACAAGCTTTAGATCTGTCTATTAACAGCTCGAGGATGGTTAAGGCAGACAACTTTTATCCCCGTCTCAGTTTTCCCACAGGATATGACCCGCAGTATCAGTTTACATCCAGGTCCCTAATACAATGTTGAAAAACAAACTCGGGTTCTCCCAGTTGTGAGTTGATTCTACAAACAAATGACCACCACCTGGCATGCAAAATTTGACAATATTTTCGAAAAGTTTTATCAGTAAGAGACACGAACTTAATTAAGGTCGTAGGAATCACAAGGCCCAATTAACCAACCAGTTTTTTTTTTTTTTTTTTTTTTAGTTTCGTATGAAACGTTGGCTAGGTGATATATTGAATATTTTGCAGCCCAGTTTTCCATCTTCTGAATCATTCGCAGCAGGCAGTCAGAATATATTAATGGTCACCAAGATAGGTAAGTAGAGAAAAACCCTAAACCTTAATAATCTCATCTGTTCGTCTTGGTTTCTTCGTCTATCTTATTCTGCTTGTGGGATGGAGCCACACCGTCGGCTGCCAGGTTCAGTAAGGGTTGTCTCCACTTGTTAACCTAGCAGTTGATGGCACAGCTTTATTTCACTGGGATTTTGAATTCCAGTTTTGTTTGGATTGTTAGGCCTGTGAAATGAATAAGAGAATATCGATATCTGAAAGAATGTGAGGCCTAGTTCGCTGGTCGTTGCTTCATGGTTATTTTAATATTTCCTGTTCTTGTTTCTTGTAATAAAACATTTTATTTATTAATGAGATGATGATGATATTTTTTTAACCCGCCCCGTCCCGACGACGTATGGGTACGTCACCACGATTTGCATTTGCCAGTCCCGGCGACGTACCAGTACGTCGTGCAATTGCAAAGTACCTAATTTGCACAATTTTCAATTTTCGCACGTGATTTTTCGTATGTATACACGGGACACCTTCCTCTATTCCTGTACAAGATACCAAGCAGGGACAATGCCTTACACTGCATAACCTCCCCCCTCCCCCCCTCATGCCATTGTCTTGGCAAAGGACCTGTTACCAGTGACCTGGCTAGTAAAGTTATTCAGGGCCAGAGTGATTCCCCAATCGATGACAATGTGGAGGACAATGTTTACATAGCATTAGAAGAAGAAACAGCCAGAAATAATGATCAGGTAGTGTGGCAAAAATAGGTCAGGTATGGTGATTAGTTAGTGAGTGAAACAATGCTTATAATGCCTTTATTACTGCTTGAAAACCAATATACTGTCATACTACATATACATTCGTATCAAGTAAATAAATAAATACCGTTTATGAGTGGATAAAATAGTTACCCTCCCATAGAACTCGTTTTCTTTGCTGCCAGCATGTTAGAAAACCCACTCAGGTAAGGAGGAACTCCTACCTGGAATGGGCACTTTAAACCTCAGGTGAGCGATTTCTCTATGAATTTTCGATGTTTCTCACCAAAAGCGAAGGTTTTAGCCAAAAAAAAAAAAATCGAAAATACCTCGGGACTGGGGGATGTCGGAGGTGCGGAAAACCTCGGGACGTGACGGGTTAAAATAATGATTCCAAAGACATATGTGTGAAGCAATATAGAACAAGGTGTGAGGGGTAACGAAGTCCTGTCGACATGTCACAGCAAATAAGTGATAAAACTTCATATGGGTGTTAAGGTAGGAAAAAAAATGCCAGGTAATGTACTATATAATTTTTTTAACCCGCCCCATCCCGGCAACTTTTCGACCACTGGTACCCCCCAATCCCGGGCAATTTTCGACCTTTTTTTTTTTTGCTTAAACTTTCGCTTTTGGTCAGAAACAATGGCCGGTGGCAAAGAAAGTGGTCCCTGGGGTCCCTAATTAGCTTAACCAGGTATGCGTTCGTCCCACCTGGCCCCGTGTTCTCCCTATGCGGTGTGAGCATCAAACGTTTTCTATGGTATTATAAGTTTGGGAAACCAATGAAAGTAAGTAGAAATGAATTTATTACAAACATAAAAACATGTGATAAAAGAGTATATTGGATTTTATACAAAAATAGAGCAGAAATAACCATTGTACCATCGTGAGAAACGAGCAAAATCGGCCAACTTGGTTCCCATGAATCGCTAACATTCTAAAATCATGATACATATAATTTTTTTTACTTACATAATACTTCTACAATAACATTATACCATTTTACATTATATTGAACTGTTTTTACGTATTCACAGGCCTTTTGATAACATTTAGCGTAATGCTAGCGCTAAATTACGTAGTGAGAACTCATGTGACTGATGTTTCAACTCGTATTGTGCTTTTTCTACTAACATAATACCTTTCTAATATTATTATACACTTTTCAACTTTATATAACTGTTTTGAGATTATTTCAGGCCTTACGTAAATATATAGCGTAATAATAGCGCATAGTAACACACACGGTGAAGTCGCTATGACAACTAATTCAACTTACAACCTATTTTTGTACTTATATAATTAATCTACACTAACATTGCACATGTAAACACTTGATATAATTGATATCACATCATTTCTGAACGTACGATGGAACTTAGCGTCATATTTGCGCGTACTTACAAAGGGAGTGTTATCGCGATATCATTTGTTTCATCTTACACAAGTAATCAACTTATAAAATACCTTACTACTAACATTACAACATCATCCACTGTATATAATTCCTATCACATACTTACTGACCAGAATGTGGGTGTACTCGTGACATCAATTATGACAACTTACAGTAATGTTCAACTTATACGTTTTATTCATGCTAACATTACACCCATTTCCACTTTATTTCCTTGCTATCACATATTTACTGACCAGATTTACACAGTGGGTGTAGTTTTGATAACAATTCTTTCCACTTACACTAATTCTCATCTTATACATTACTTTTCTGTAAATATTACACCCGTTTCAACTTTATATTTGACTTAGCACCTACTGACTGGCCTTACCATTATCATGAGCGTCATTTCGCCTTCCCACACAGTTTCAGAAGTGTACCAGATTATGATATTCCTTGAAACAAGGCTGAAGGCACAACGCAACATTGCACTCGACACACTCGTATCTTGTGTCTTTTCTCTGCGTTGATGGTCTGACTGTCGAGTGCTTACATACATGGCAGCGATGCTGGGGTTTACGACGGTTTGGTTCGGAAGGGATTGCGCTGTAGTGGCCGGCTGCAAGACGTAGGGGAGTCTGAGCAGCACGGGGGCGCGGGGCGGTGTGGGGGTCTGTCCTGGGCATGCTTGGCGATTATTTCACGTGCCAGCTCCCTCACAAACCCCTCAAAGGTCTCGGATACTCCGGTGGTCATTGCGTGCAGGTAGTGGGCGTTCAGGACCGTGATGTCGAGCAAGTGGAAAAAGAGTTTCTTGTACCACTTCATCGTTGTCCTGGCACAGTCAACACTTGAAATCATCGAGTCTGACTGATCAACTTGCCTCATGTTCAGATTATAGGCAAGTACAGACTTTGGTTTCCATACGTTGCGCCTCCTCTCGCTACGGTGATCCACGGAGTCTGTGCGGTGCATCAGGGGGCTGTGAACAGTTGATAGGAGGCAAACTTCCCTGTTGTGGTTCCACAGGGTTGCAAGGATGTTATTGGCCTGGAAGAAAACCACCTCGTTCTTGTCAAGTTTCCTCCCCATCTTGACCATATGGCGACGGTTTCTCTTGACTGTACCACAGACTCCGGTGTCGTGTTGGTGGAGGAACCTAGCGAGAAGAGGGCTAGTGTACCAGTTGTCCAGGTACAAAACATGACCACGATGAAGGTACTCTTCTATCATTGTCTTCACCACGGCCCCAGAGAGTCCTATACTCCGATCTTCTATTATATCTGTCTGTGCGCCCGTGTACAAGACTATGTCTTGCACATAACCAGTCTTACAGTCACACATAACAAAGATCTTGAACCCGAAACGGTGTCTCTTGCTGGGTATATACTGCCTAAAGGAAATATTGCCTCTCCACAACACAAGACTCTCGTCTATGACGAGGTCTCTGTAGGGATAAAATGAGGAGCGGAACATTTCCCGTAAATGATCAAATACCAGCCTAATTCTCCTCATTTTATCGGTGTTATTTGCATTGGCTGGATCATCTGCATCAAAAAAGTGGAGGCAGCCGAGAATAAACTGAAATCTATTACGACCCATCACCTTTCCAAAGAAAGGTGTTAGGATGATTGGGTCCATTGTCCAATAGGCAGGAATTTGATTTTTCTTCACCACACCCATCAAGATTACCAGGGCCAAAAATAGGAACATCTCTGATATAGTCACGGGAAAGTCATACTGTTCTGCATGCTTGCTTGTGGTTCCTAGGCGTTCACTTTCAAGGCGCTGGGATTGTGAAAATATATTCGTCTGTTCTACTATGCGCCCAACAAACGCCTCATCAAAAAACAAATTGAAAAAATCTAAACGTGACGACCCAGCATTTACACCTGGAGCCGTGCAACCTGACCGCCACTCCTCAGTGAACTGGTGAATGATGGGAGTAAAATTACTCCCATCCTCCCAGTTCCACGTGACACCACCGTCTCCAGCCACGTCACCATCGTCCCCTTCGTCAGGGTGGGGAGGTGGGGGTGGGGGGGTTGTTGGGGGTGGGGGAGAGCGGCGCCTCTCATCACTCGCACTTCTCTTCCCTCTCCCTTTTCCTTTACCCTTTCCCTTCCCTTTCTTTCCTTTCCCCACATCCTGGGGCTGTGGGGAGGAAGTTTGGGCATATTCAGGGGCGAAAGAAGTGCTGGGGAGTGACTCAACCTCCTCTCCCTAGGCCTACGAGCACCACGTGCTCGTGCTGCCTCCCTCCCACCAATGGCCCCTTCACCCCGCACTACCCCCACACCACTCTCACTTTCACCCCGCTGCCGCCACAACACTTTCCCTTTCTCCCAGCAATCCCACCACACCACTTGCTACTTCCCCAGACAAAGTACTTGAACCATACCTTAGGTGTCGTCTCGCCCCCACCTTCTGATCCACGTGGTGATATTTTTACCTTTCCCAATCACTCGGCGATATCACGTCCTAGCCCACCGTCATCCTCATCGTCCTCATCCTCGTCCTGATCAGAATCGTGATGGAGAGATAGCTGTGCACGTGGTTGGGGAGCAGCCTGGCCTTCCCTTGCCTTACGGTATGTCACATACACGCGCGTTTTCGGGCGAAGGGACCTCCTCATCACTGCTACTTATTTCTTCCTCTGGCTGGACATGTAATCGCGATCCACCACATCATCATCGAGTGGAGAATCACTGTCTCCAGTGAAGGCTTCCAGGACGGATGCAATTTGCTCATCTGAGAGACCTTTCCGCGCCATGTCTGACCTGGGTCACTGCTGGCAGGTGAGTGACCGAGACAAGGGCGAGCGCGGGTCACGCGGGGTCTAGGACGCTGCCCGCCTGGCGGCAGGTAGGGGAGGCTTGGGTACCCGGGCGAAACGAAAATCTCCCGCGAATTTTGAAATTTGTGGAAATTATGAACCTTGCAATTGCAGGACGTTGAAGTACGTCCTCGGGACTGGCTGTGACAAAACGTGAGGACGTGGAAGTACGTCCTCGGGACGGCGCGGGTTAAAGGTTAATCATATAATGAGAGAGGAGTGGATTCCTGATGGTATTATCGTGAGAAGTCCCAGCAGAATTATGGAATAAGTTAACCCCTACACTGCAGGGTTGTTTTTGCGCTCCTTGCGCATCCCGTGAGGATATTCGCACTCTGACTGTCTTTTTAAAAATATTTGTCAAAAATCAGTTATTAGTCGTAGAATATTAAAATTTTATATGCTTATGGCACATACATTCAGCTTTCCACTGGGATGTTTGTTGAGCCTTCGTCGTCTACCGTAGGACTTGTGGAGACTTCTGAAATTGGGTAACGAAGTCTACACTTCACACTTCCCGATACCCCGTAATGTGGTTACCACTGCCTGATATTATAACTACAAACACTATTCTATGAATTTCAAGTAGTTTGGAATCCATGTTCCAAAAAACAAAACACTGTGAAAGCAATGTAAATTATGAGCGCATACGAGTTTTCCTCCCATGCTGGTTCCCCGATGGTATTCTAAGGCAGAGCTGTCATTTATTATTTATAAACACACTCACACTTTATATTCCTAGTACTTTATTACACTTATTTATATATACAATATTTATCTATAAGTTTCTTTCAGTATTAGTAGTTTATTTTCACTCCAGCCATTTATTTTCTCGTCCTGTATACTAGAGTTGAGAGCGAATCTCACTTTCACTTTCATAACTCCTAGTATTCATACATGCTAGAGTGAAACTTTCACTTTCATTACTCCTAGTATATATACTCTTATTCTTATATTATTACTCATTTACATTTCTATTTACATTCTCTATTTTATTTACATGACTTACATTTCTATTTTATTTACACTATGTTATGCAGTATCAGTTGCAGTAACTTATAAAACTATTTTCCACTGTTCACTTATATTTACATTCATTGCTTTCACTTGCTGTTTACACATTATTTACATTTCCACTTGCACTGTTTTAGAGTCACCAGAAAGATCGTAATAACTGTCCATCATTTTCATTGACAAATTAGCCAGTTCACGTTCCACAGCAGTCACTTAGCCCTTTACCCCTACACACAAGGTTTAGTAGGGGTAGAGATCACAGGGCCCTTTGCATGGGGCTAAAAAGCGGCAGAATTGGACAGGCGCGAATCTGACGTGGTTTCACCTTGAAAGACGACAATAAACTGAATGCTGTAGCCTAGGAGCAGTGAAGGGCTGCCAATGTTAGCGTGGTGACAGCTGCTAATATATACGCTATGAAATGATTGGCAGGAAATCTAGACAATACATAATAAATTAGGTAGTTCCAGGTGAATGTAAATATCACTTAGGCTTCTCCCTTCCTTTCTTATATATATTTTTATTATGAGGACAGGTCATACGGCATATTTCAAGGGGAAATAAACAGGGAAAATTAGCGAATGAGTGCACGTGAAGTGTTGCCTGGTGATAATTAGCCCATTCCAGATGTATGGCAGTATCAATTACCTTTTCTCTTTCTTTTTTATATTATTATGTATAAGACTAGGGCAAAGGGCACATTTCAATGGATAAAATGAGTGAAAAAATCTGTCCAGCATTTGTGTAGTGCAGCACAGCTGGTCAGGCAGGAGGAGAGGGTAATGGAAGTGAGGTAAGGAAGGGGGGAGTCAAGGACAGGAGAAAAATGGCTAAATTGTCAACAGTGGATGGGAGTACAGGTGACATTAGCAGAACTGAGTATAGCTGGACACTGGTAGTACTGATAGATGATATAAGCCACCACTTGAAAGCCCGGGCAAATTCAGAATAACACAGAATCACAAAAGTGATGCCCCGCGGTATGATCCCTTGCTCCCGAGCATCACGAAAGTGACACCCCGCGGTTAAGGGGTTAAGGAGTTGCATATCTTTATGACTGTTTACTAAACTTTCACAGGACTAACCGGCATGTCATGTAATATATCCCCCTTAATTCCATCACATTCAAGTTAGAATGTTTGCGTATAGATGATTCAGTATTAATGTCCAAGATGTGTCATGTGATGGTGTGATTCTCCCTGCCAAAGTGTCGTATGGACTGCTGAGTCATGTCCAAAGCCACATAAATGACTATCCTCTTAACTTATTTGGACTGGCTACTATGTGAATCATCAACTCATGCTCCTTGTTTTATTAATTAATTTGTAAATGTTCTCAATGTTGTACTGTCTCTGGGAAAGGTAACATTATTGCTCTGGCAAATTGGACTTCAAAGAGATTGTGGGTACTGAGGGAGTGGATGCTTGGAATTTCTCTAGACCCTTCACAATGACCGACTATACAGGATCCGTATTGTCATGTATGGGTAATGCTGCTTTATAAAGCATGTTGTACTTTAAGGCTTTTCCTTTCATCGAGTCCAGTCCTGTCTTCGACTCATTTCACTGCAGTAATCAGTCAATGTTGTTTTCGCTAATATGGAGGACACTGTTCTTCTTACCTTTATTGTTGCTGTTATTGTTGCTGCAGTTTACTTTCAAATTCGATTCTTCAGTAATATGGTGTTTCCTATACCTGTACTGTGTATTCCCTGTACCTTCAGGTGACATTACTCATGGAAATCAGAACCTTCGTAATAATGTTTTAGAAGCAGTCCCCATCATAATCGGGTTAGTAACACTAATCACTCTATACACGCAGCTCTTTTTCCTCTTCCCATATTTTAAATGTATTTGGTAATGGTTGGTGAGTAGAGGTAGGGGAGAAGATGAGAGAGAGGAGAGAGGTATATGTGAGCAGAAGGGAGGTGAAGAGACTGGTGAAGGAGAGTAAGAAGAAAGTGGATGAAGAGTTTGGGAAGAATCTGAGTGTGAAATGGAGAGAGAGTAAGAAATTGTTTTGGAAGGAGGTAAAGAAAGTAAGGCAGTATGAAGGGAAAATTGTAGAGGAGTGAAAGATATGAATAATAGATTGTTGGTGGAGAAGAGAGAAAGAAATTGAGGAGATGGAAGTAGCACTTTGAGGATTTGTTGAATGTATAGAGTGAAAGCAGTGTGAGTATAAGTGGTTGGGGAATGGCTGGGAGAAGAAGAGATGAGAGGAGGGAGGAAGAGATCAGTAGGGCGGAAGTAGTGGAAGCAAAGAAGAAGATCAAGTTGGGAAAGACCCCAGGAATTGATGGAGTATGTGGTGGAATGCTGAGGTATGGGGGGCGAGATTGTTGTGGAGTGGATATGGAAGTTGTGTCGATTGGCTTGGGAAGAGGGAAGGGTTCCAAAGGACTGGAAATCAGGTATAATTGTTCCTTTATACAAAGGAAAAGGAGAGAGAGAAGTATGTGGTAACCATAGGGGTATTGGTTTCTTAGTGTGACTGGTAAAATATATGGTAGAATACTCACTGATAGGGTTAGGCATATGATAGAGGAGCTAGTTGGAGAAGAACAAGGGGGATTTAGGAAGGAAAAAGGGTGTGTAAATCACATATTTGTTCTAAGATGTTTAGTGGAGAAGTATCTAGAGAAGGGAAGGAAAGTGTATGCTGCCTTCATGGACTTGGAGAAAGCTTATGGCAGAATAGATAGGCAAGGTATGTGGAAGGTATTAAGAATATATGGAGTGGAGGGGAAATTGTTGAGTGCTGTGAAGAGTATGTACGAAGGAGCTAGGGCTACGGTGAGAGTGGATGGTGAGCTGAGTGAGTTCTTTGATCTCAATGTAGGACTGAAACAAGGTTGTGTGATGACTTTATGGCTGTTTAATATATACATGGATGGGGTTGTAAAGGAGGTGCAAAGTAGGGCAGTGGATGTGGGGGTGGCTCTAATGAATGAGGGTGAGATTTGGAAGATTCCGGTGTTGCTGTTTGCTGATGATACAGTATTGTTGAGTGAAGATGAATGGGAGTTGCAAGGTTTGGTGAATGAATTCGGGACAATGTGTAGGAGGAGGAAGCTGAAAGTTAATGTAAACAAAAGTAAAGTTATGGTGTTTGAGAGGAATGAAGTCACAGAATGTACAGTGAGGTTGGATGGTGAGGATATGGAGAATGTGAGTGCATTCAAGTACTTGGGTAGTGTGATGAGTAAGGATGGAACTTTGGGGGATGAAGTGCGTGAAAGGGTACAGCAGGGAAGGAAGGTTGTTGGTTCACTGAAAGCAGTGATGAGAAATAGGGGGGTGAGCATGGAAGTTAAGAAGTCACTGCATGATAGTATTGTGATCCCTATCCTGACGTATGGAAGCGAGGCGTGGACCTTGCAAGAGAGGAACAAGTAAAGAGTGAGAGCAGTGGAAATGAGTTACTTGAGAGGAGCATGTGGAGTGA